>NW_021605349.1:0-75902 GCF_004785775.1 Grammomys surdaster | reverse complement strand
CCCCCTCCCAGTCCACCCTCCAAGTGTTCCACATCCCACACCTCCTCTCCCCTCACTGCCGTTTGTTGGTTCTGGACTATTTATGGGTAAAGGGTATACTATGCTGTACTTCCCGAGTTCCCACCTTTAGGACTGGGAGACAAATTCCCCCAGATGTTGGGTGTGTGCACTGCTCAAAGTCACAGAAGAATTGATGCCAAGAAACTGCTAGCTGTAGCAAGAAATACTATTGGCTCCAGATAAAACCAGTAACTAGTTAGTGTGGAGTGCAAAAGCAGCTTTTCTCAATTCAAAACACTTGGAGTGGGCATTGTGAGCACCCAACATCTCCATGTGGCCAGGGAGGCCTGTATTCCATGCTTCTTCCTGTTTTCTGTCTATCTAATCCTACTTTCCTCACTCAATACAAATGTTGTTAGTAACAGTCTGTTTCCAAGGGAACAGAGTTTAGTAGATTATGAGATAGGATTTTGGAGCGTAAGCTGCAAGAGGACAAGAAGTGAACAGTACATCACTGCGTTATTAAGAAAGTGATAAAAACAAGCAGATGGGCCATTGTTAAAATGTTTACCAGCAGCAGACCAAAATAGAATTCCAAAAACAAAATGCCAGTTGACAAGCAGGTAAAATATTTCAAGTTTGCATATTTATGAAGATTATACAACTAAATGGTTGTTACCAGAGGCTATCGACAAACTTAACAGGCTCAATGAAAAATTAAGGATGATTGACAGTTAAGGCAAAGTGGGAAGCCAAAGAAGGCTCTCACTTCTCTGTAGTACTCCAAAGCTAAGGCCTGGGCTTGGGAACTCTGCAGTTCCTACAGATCTAGTACAATCAGAATCCTTTTCTCCTTTCCATCCAGCACCACGCTAATCCATCCATGAACCAGGCCTTTTCCGACCTCTTATGGTCTGGAAAAAAATCAGCCAATTTATAAGTAAAGCAGTGTTGGTTGGATATGTGACCCTTTTTATTTCTTTTGAAGAATAGGTCTCACTATGCAATTCAAACTGGGATGAAAGTCACTAGGAGCCAATGTTGGCAATGAACTCAGATCCCTTTGCCTCGGATACCTGACCAAATGCTGGAATTAGAGGCATACACTGCCGTGTCCTGCATCTGGCACAGCAGAGTGCATTATCACTGCACAGTGCTCTTAGAACCCCATCAAAGGAAAATTTGAGGATGCTGAGATATTTATTAGTATATTATAAAATTAACATAAAAAGTTATAGCTTTCATTTAGGCATGTTCATACATAGTTTTGTTAGAAATATGGTACATATATACAATGGAACTTCATTAGGATGTTAAAATTTAACAAACATCAGTTAAGTTTTTTGGAGCACTATACACTAGAGAAGTTAGCATCCAGAGAAATCATAAAACATAATGACTTTTATTCTACCCTTGAGGGAAACATTGCTGCATTCATCATTCCATATTACTTTATTATACTTTGCTCAAACATATCTGCAAACTTTGTTCTTTAATTGTGTATACGAACCTTTGGTGTTCATCAACAAATTTTTGGAAATTTATCCATTTAAAATAGCTTTTAGAAATGAATTATTTTTTAAGAAACTTTCCTATCTCTCTTTAGGACATGTCAATATCAGCTCAAATTCATTTCCTTACGATTGTGGAACAAACCAAGCAGTAGAAGCAGTAGTAGCACATGCCTTTAATTCCAGCATTTGAGAGGCAGAGGCAGGCTGTGAGTTCGAGGCCATCCTGGTCAATCTACAGAGCTAGTTCCAGGACAGCCAGGACTACAGGGAACCTGTGTCAAACAAGCAAACAAGCAAGCAAACAAACAAACAAACACAGCAAAAGAACGTGGAATGGATTGATTGTAGAAAATCCATAATAAGAGACTGCACAGTTGCCATTAAAATCTCCATCCCAAAGTCATCAGGAAGCTCAGCTGTCTCTTCCATAGAAGCAAGAATCAATAAACCCAGCAGTTGCACGGCAGGGTATATTACCCACAAGAGGACTTTATTTAAAGGACTCTGAAGGAACAGTGCCATGCTCACCAAGAATTAACTTATAATAGTTTCTGACATTTGCTGAAAGTAAGGAAACGGCTTTTGTACATTAGTGTAGAAGAACTGGAAAAAGCACAGGCGTTACTGTGTTGAATTAAAAAAAAAACACATCAGAGGGCCAGCCGCAAATTCAGATGAAAATAGACTGGGGAGAACTAACTGGTACACTAGATAAAAAAGGGACAAGAGGTCTCTGAGAGTGATAGGAAATAGTTCCCACTGAAAATTAAAAGGCTGGCTGGCCCCTTCAGGGAAAGAGAGCCATCTGAAAAAAAGTTCATGAACTATAGTCAGTTCAGTACCTGCATATCATTGAGTGAGTCCATATCATTAAGAGTAGTCAGTCTATGTATGGTAGGTGTAGACAGCAGAGGCATGGCAGGCTATCAGAAGATCTGTGCAGTCCATTGGTATGGCAGGAGACAGTGGACAGCAGCAGGCAGTGGATGGTCTGTCCAGTATACAGTGGGATGTCAGCTTGCTCCTTGTGTCTGGAATAGAATCCAAATCAGCATAGGAATGGCTGGGCTGGTAGCACTGAAGAGGTCATGCACTTCACAACCAGACCCAGAGGCCAAAGCAGCAAGGGCCTGGAACAAAGGTAGGAAGGATGCAAGAGACAGATTCACTTCAGAGGTGACTCCAGAGGAGGTGAAGATATGATGGAATGGCATCCGTGGCAATTGGTGCAGCCCACCTTCTTGGAACCCAGGGGGCTGGAGGCTTAGAAGTCCTTGTCCTTCTCCCATCCAAACACCTCCTTCATCTCAGTCAGTAAGCCACTGTAAATACTGAGCAGGGAGCTGCTTTTTTTTTCAATGTAGGAGATCATCCACTAGGCCCTTGAGGCTGGTGATGAGGAAAGTCACCTTGAGCTCATCCATGTAGAAGATCTTGTCCACCAACATGTAGGAGCCTGTCTGCACAATGAACTCTGGGAGCTTTTCATTGTCACTGTCAAACAGCTTGGGGAAATGGAATGGGGTTCTCCTGATGCCTGAAATGTCAGTCAGGTAGGGCTAAGAAGTCTTAGCATTGCTTTGTGCTTGTTCTCTGTACTTGAGTGTACTCTGCTGCACTTGGCAGAAGTCAACAAAGACATGCTTCTCAATGGAAGTGTGTGTAAGTGAACTCTGGGTACTCAGAACTAGAGAAGAAACTCAGGCAATGGTGGTCTGTTGGGATTTTAAAAAAGTGGTTTTGAAATCACAGAGGCAGGCCACATGGTTTGAGAAGCAGGGCTGAGATTTTCCAAGATCCTCTCAGGAGAGGAGGAAGAGCTAAGAGGAGTCTAGGAAATGTGGAGGGGTGTTATTAGGGTGGAACCTGCTGCCAGGGAAGTGTAGCTAGGAAGGTCCAGATCTACACATTAAAGGAACCTCCCCAACACACCCTTCCCTGTATATCCTTGAGCTTGAGCCTTAAGTATTTTTTTTTGTGGAAACTCAGCTTTGGCTGCCAGATGAATTAGTTACTGTGAACATGTTTTCCTTCTCCATATGTCCCTTAGCAAGAGAAATATTGGCTCCCTGACTGCAGATCTGGTAGTTTTGTAGCATCAGTAGGAACGACCTAAATATTTGGAAACAATATAAAGCAGAATACTCGAAGAGTACTGCACAGAAGCTATTACAGCAAAGGAGAGATAAATGTCAGGAAAGCTAAAAAAAAATTTTTATACGTGCTGCCCTCCAATTCTGTGAAATGTTGCTCTGTGCAAAGTCAGTTCCCAACAATACAGCTTGATTCTTTGGAGCCAGCAGGAGGAAATGTGATTTTCCTTACTTCTTCTATATTTTGTTGCTAAGTTATAGGTCACAGTTCTCACACTCTAAAATATAATTGCCACACACCCTGATTTCCTGTAGTTTATCTCAAGAATGTGAAGGTGTTTTAAAGTTTTTAATTTTCAGGGTTGGAGAGCTAACCAAGAGACTTGCATATTAGGTTACTGTGCTACTAGAGATATATATCTTTTTTAAAATGGAGACAGGGTCTCATGTGGTCCAGGTTAGGCTTGAATTCACTATGTAGCTGAAGTTTTCAGTGAATGCCCAATGGTTTTCCAGGTGCATGAGATTACCACACACAACTTATATAGGGGTCAAGCTTAGGACCTTGTATACCTAAGGGTAGAAAGACTACCAACTGAGCTATATTTTACCTCAGCAGCTGCATATATATATTAGACATTATATATTATATTTATTCAGTTACTGTTATTGCATGTGTGTATGTTGTGTTGGGGGTCAGGCATATGTTTAGGGAGCTTGTAAGGGTCAAGGCACTTTTACTTAATAAGTCATTTCACTGGCCCAGCATTTGCTTTTTTTAAAGATAGTCTAATCATGGAATCTGGCCTTGTCTCAATCTCAAGATCCTTCAGCTTTTGTTTCTTCTTAGTGGGTTCCAGGTATAAACCACTATGCCTGGTACAAGATTAACATATCAAGGAAAAATTGGTAAGAAATAACTATTTATAAAAAGGAATATAGAATAACTTTGTGCCAGAGTTACTTGGGTCCTAATCCGTTGTAGTAATTAATTAGTGTGGCCTCTGGCTCAGGCCAACTATCTAAGCTGCAGCGGCTCTGCCTAGCCCAGCCACCATGTTTCGGCCTGAGGCCACGTGCACACTGCAGCTAGAACCGGCCTGCCAGAAACACCGCCTTGCCACCCACTAGATGCCAGCGTCAGAGATGGCTCTGCCACTCTTCCACGCTGTCTCCGAAAGGCAAGGCATTGCCCAGACGATTCCGCCATCCATGCAGGCCCAGGAAAGAATGAGACTCTACTTCTTATAGATTAATCAAAGGCTTTATATGTTTGATAATGATTAATAACAAGATAGAGTTGTATCCCAATTAGCTAACCTAATTATAAGTTTATAAGCTGTTCCCCACGACTGCTCTCCATACCTGTGGGGTTCTCTATCTTCCTACATCTCTGCCCTCTCTAGCTCCTCCTCTTCCTTTTATCTCTTCCTCTCCCAACTCCTCCTCTTCCTCTCCTTACTCCTCCCACCTTAGCTCCTCCTACACTAATCCTCAGAAAAGGAACATGTAATGATAAAAGGAATTAAAATTATAAAACTATGGGTACAAATTAGATGAGTTTTAAAAAGATAATCCTGGAATATCTAATCACAAGAACTCATGATATTAGGAGACTGAAAAAGTCTATTATGTTATGCTCTGTAATTTATAGAGCAAGAAAACATCTCAGTTTGCACAACCACAATGAACTGAGTTATGGCAATACAAAAATAAACAGGGAAGTGCTTATCCTTTAAGGGGCCATAATGGAACATCCCTTCCCAATACTGTTTTACTCTCCTAAAAGCCATACCAAAGCTTGGCATGGTAGCTCACATCTGGAATCCCAGAATTTAGGAGGGTGAGGCAGGACTACTGAAAGTTCAAGCCTGGGACAAAAGGAAAGACCCTACGTCAAAAACAAATTAATAAATAATAAAATATAGATATGGGGAACAAACTTACACAGCACACAGAGACATAACTTTTCAGTGATGTGCCAAATAAAAGCAAACAATTTTAATTATAAGACATCATCGCACAGATTAAATTATACCTAGGGACAAATTAGAAAACAGTAGAGGAAATTTTCCAAAAACAATGTGTCAAGGGCTAGGCTGTTTGAAGGAACCCAGAAGGGAAAACAGGATGAGATGGGAATACTCACAATAGAGTAAATTTAATTCCAGACTATATGCATGCTCTCTAACATAGTACAGTCAGTTGTGACCTCATTGCAAGTGTTCAAGGTCACACTCCCCTAGGTAAACTAAGGCCAGCCTGTGATCGCCCCTATACATCCACAAAGTAAGGGATTGGACAATGAACTAAAGGGTCTTCAGCATGCCAGGAAAGCCCTTTGGGCTGTAGTTCCAGCAATATTTCTTATCTGAAACAAGGGTTCTGCCCTATAGACGGAGTGACCTTAAACTCGTGATAATCCTCCTACATCAGCCTCCAAAATACTGAGAGTACAGAATGAGTGACCACATTCGTCCCACACTACCTTGGTGAAAGCTTTGGGCACAAATCATTTTGCTCCACTAACCCTGTTAATGCTCCTCCTGGACTGTCGCCTGAAATACCAGACAACACTGTGGGCTGAGATCACTACAGACCTAAAGTTGGCAGAGGGCCCTCTCAACAGTCACTCCCCCTTCCTGAGACATTGGGTACGCCTCTTCTCCCACGCACTTCCGGCGACGCCTTGGCACTGACAAGCTCTGTGCTCTGCAGACCTAGCAAAGCTCAGCTGACCCCCGCGAGCCGCCAGCAAGCCAGGCCACCAAGCCGAGAGAGCGCAGCGCCATGGAAAACCAAGGCAAGGAAAAGGTGAAGAGGCCGAAGGCCTACATGCTCAGGCACAACCGGCGTCGCCGTCGGCGGAACCCCATCCCGTTTCCAGAGCTGTTTGATGGCGAAATGGACAAGCTCCCGGAGTTCATCGTGCAGACCAGCTCCTACATGTTGGTGGACGACAGGACCTTCGACACCGACGAGCTCAAGGTGACGTTCCTCATCACCCGCCTCAAGGGCCGGGCCCTGCAGTGGGTGATCCCCTACATCAAGATCGATAGCCCCGTGCTCACCAATTACACCAGCTTCCTGAATGAGATGAAGCGGGTGTTCGGGTGGGAGGAGGATGAGGACTTCTAGGCCTCTGACCACCCTGGCCTGGGGTTGGGGCCCCGGGAGGGTGGGCTGCTGCTGTGCTTGTCATGTGGCTGCAGCCAGGGTCGCCGAGTGCGCCCTCCCCCCGCGCCTCCCTCCTGCACGGAGGACTCCCCCCCCACCCCGCCTCCTTGAGATCTCGCATGCGCGCGCCCCTGTCTCCTCCTGTGTCCTAGCCTTTGTTCCAGGAATAGCTCCCCAGGCTCCTGCTGCTGCTGTCCCTGCTGGGCCTGGCTCTGGAGAGCACAAGGCTTCCCACTGTTGACAGCTCAGGCCAGCCCTGTCACATTTGGACACTGTGCCAGCCTCCAGCTGCAAGATGGGCTCCTGTCACCTAATGGACAGATCAGATCGTCTACCACCTGATGGACAGATCACGCTGGCCACTGCCTCCTATCTGGTGGACAGACTGCACCCATCTGCTTACAATGCCTGCCCAGGCGCTGCCATTTCAAGCCCCTGCACAAACCATCTGTGGACTGACTGACTGCTGCCCTTAACTGATCTGGACTCACCTGGGAGGTACCTGGGCTGCCCACGGCCCATGGACACTGATTCACCTTCAGCGGGACCCTTTCCCTCCCTGCTCCCAGAATCCTCTTGTCTCTCATTTTGTCTTGCAGACCAGTTGGCTTTCCTGAGAAGCCAGTTTGCAGCTGTCTCTCTGATGTGTATGCCTTTTTTCAACGCAGTAGTCCCTGTGGTCTTTCCTTCCTGTCTGCTCTACTATACAGAATCCTTTCCCTCACTTTGAATAAACATCAGATGCAATTTAAAAGGAAATGGAGTCTTACTTAGTATAGCCTCTTACCATCCCTCCCCCACAACCTTACCCCTGCAGGTGTCTGCACATGGGATCCATGGTCAAGAGGCAGTGATTCTGGCCTGCTGTTCAATGATTATATTAACCTCTAAGCTAAAATCTGTTTGTGATCCTGCTTAAAGCCACAAAGTAAATCTTTAATTCATATCATGATCCAGGAATCTTTATAGAAAAGACTCCTGATTTCCAAAAATGTTAAAAATGGAATTCCCTAGTTTGTGTCATGCACAAATACCACTCTTGCTTTTAGTGAATATATATCAAAGTTATTTAACATGTTACTTGGGGAACTCACAGAAAGAATAGTCTTTTAAAAAGCATTTATAGAATCCTGATTATATAGGCAATGGGGAAAATACACAATGAGAGTTTTAATTTCAGCCCAAATTGGTTGATAATCTGCAGATGATGAAGATATATAATAAATTCCTGAGGTACACATGGTAATATACATCTTTAATTCCAGCACTTGGGAGGCTAAGGTACAAGTATGACAAGTTCATGGTTTACCTGAGCTATATGTTTGGATATTGTCTAAGAAATTAAAATGAGCATGCAGAAGACCTCCCCAAGTTTAAACCAGAGAAGTGTCCCATCACAGAGTAGTGGAAGTATATTCCACACCAAACAAGAACCTATTTCTCAACTGACACCTTCTGTAAATGGGAAAATCAATTGTTCACCAATGGAGAGTCACTAAGTTTAACAACCACAGTGCAAGACAGGTTCCTGCTCCAGAGTAGTTGGTAGCGGGATAGAAAGGAGCTAGGAGCTGAGGGAGGGGCAGTAATAGGACTATTCTTGATCCCAATGATTTAAAAGTGGATTTCTAGGGCAGTATTCTGTTTGAGGTTAAGAGGTGTAATTAAATTTTCACTATGGGTTTTAGAGTTTTCCAGAATATGAGATAGAGAATCAAAACCTATCTATTTTTAAATTACTTCATTTTGTCTTCATGGAACAAGATAAGTTTGTGATGTTTGTCTTAGTTCATTTTGTACAGTGTATTACATATTGAGTAACTTATAAAATGTTATCTTCTTGGGGTTGGAGAAGCGGCCCTTCCACAGGACCTAGGTTCAGTTCCCAGAAGCCACACAGCAGTCTCCAGCCATCTGTCACTTCAGATCTGATGCTCTGTAACACCCCCATGGGCATTGCAGGCATGTGGTACACAAACCATGTGCTTGCAAAACACCCACGCACAGAAAATAAAAATAAAATGAAAAATTATCATTTTTTAGAAAGAGTCTCAGTGTGTGTGTGTGTGTGTGTGTGTGTGTGTCTGTGTGTATGTGTGTGTGTCTGTGTATTTAGTTACCTTTCTAATAATGTAATTACAATACCATGATCAAGGGAGGCTTATAATTTTAGAAGATTAGAATCCATAACCATAATGATGCAAGCAAGTAGACATAAGTCTAGAGCCACTGCTGAAAGTTTGTACCTGAGTCACCAGCATAATTGCTATCTGGGAAGACTACAGTCTTTTGAAACCTCAAAGCTCGCCTCGAGTAACACACTCCCTCCAACAATCCTTCCCAAAGAGTTCCACCAACTAGAGACTAACTAAGCATTCAAATATATGAGCCTATGGGGGGGGGGTGCGGGGGAGCTGGGATTCTCATTCGGAACATCACAGTGTGTGTACAATAACTGCGGTGGACTGAATGTCTTTGTTTTCCAGTCATTTCAAATACTTACTCAAACCCTCATGCCCAAGGTACATTTTGGAAATTTGACTTTTTAGAGGTAATTACCTTAAAATGAGATTATGAGGGTAGAACCTCTATGATTAGATTATTGATACAACTCGTTGCTTTTATTTTTTGAGACAAGATGTCAGTATGTAACCCTCAATAGCCTGAACCTGTGGGCTGTAACTCCTTTGGGAGTTGAATGACCCATTCATAGAGGTTGCATTTCAGGTATCCTGCATATAAGATATTTACATTACAATTCATAACAGTAGCAAAATTACAGTTATGAAGTAGCAACAAAATAATGTTATGGTTGAGGGTCACCACAACAAGTATTAGAGGGTGAAAGCATTAGGAAGGTTGAGAACCACTGCTCTATGTAGATCAGTCTGACTTTGAACTCACAAAGATCCACTTGCCTCTGTCTTCCACGTAATGCATCCTAAGTAATACATATACTACCATGTATGCCTGGCTACTTTCTGTTATTTTTTTTTCTTTTTTAAGACAGAGTTTCTCTGTGTAGCCCTGGCTGTCCTGGAACTCACTCTGAAGACCAGGCTGTTCTTGAACTCCACCTGCGTCTGCCTCCCAAGTGTTGGAATCAAAGTTGTGTGCCAGCACCAGGCTTCTGTTATTACTTTTTGGGTCTTTTCCTCAAATGTGTTTTTATCATTCTCTTATACTCCTGCACCAGGGAGCTCTGCCTTTTGAGTCAATATCAAAGCAAGAAACAGACTGATAAAAAGGCAGTAAATATAACTGGTACAAGGAAAAATGAATTAACATTTCTCTCCTTTAAAAATATTTTAGTGGTTGGACACAATGTTGAAGTGAAGCCTAAAATCAGATAAAGTAATACAGACCTTTTTAACAGGCACACAAAGATCTTAACATGCGAGATGCAGGCTCAGAATGAAGGCAATGTGATAATGAATGGTTGGTGACCTGGATTCAGGGCAACCCTTGTAGAGAGAATTTGTATAATGAGAGGTTTGAAGGTGTACTTTTCAAGTTGTTACAAACCATTTTGGGTTTTGTTGTTACTGTTTTAGGTTCTTTGTTGTTATATTTTTGAGGCAGAGTCTTACTAGTTTCTTCAGGCCGTCTTCAAATCCCAAAGAACTTCTCCTGCCCCAGCTGAGTAGTTGGGACTACAGGTGTGCAACATCAGAAAAATAGAACTAGTTCAAAAAGCACTGAAGGATCTATGGAGGGAAATGAATGCATTGATCATTTTTTAAAGATATGAACGTTTTAAATGTTCAGAAATAGAACTTCTTATAATATTTGTACAAATTAATTAACTGCTCTTGTCACAGTTGAGATTGAGCCTAGGGACTTTCATGTGTTAGGAAAGCATGCTATCGTTATCTCACCGGCCTATATATCCCTAAGCCTCTTGTTTTTAACTTTTTGAGACAAAGTCTCATTAAGCAGTCCAGGATAGCCTTGATCATGTGACCCTCCTGCCTCATCCTCCTAAGCCACTGAGATTATAGGCCTGTTCTTAAAGGCCCAACACAAATTTTATTTTTTATTTTATTGGTTTTGGGTTTTTTTTTCTCAAAACAGAACTCAATCTGTAGACCAGGATAGTCTTGAACTTGAGATCTGTCTTTCTCTGTCTCTCCAGTGCTCGGATTAAAGGTGTGAGCTACTATGCAGTTTGTGGGACTGGTTAGTGTTTTTTTTTTTTTTAAGTATTACTACTATATAAATTTAAAAAGTTAACTTGTAGCCAACTTTCATGTTTGCATGATTGTTCCAGAAAATGTTGAGTGATTAGTTTGTGCCACAACAGTGTATTTTTATTCTTCTTTCTATGTTTGTTCAACAGGTAAACTTTGGTGTCATTTAATTAATGTCCTGTGACATTCACCTCGACCGTCTCCTACCCTGGTCCTGGTCCTGGTCCACAGATAAGGTTGAGAGCTACTGGCAAGAGAAAAAGCTGACTCTGCCTTCATTTTAAGCTTCCAGGCTTTTGGCACAGTGACAGTCTTGTCTCCTGTCCTAACCTGATAAGCAAGCCCTCCTCGGCCCACTATGGGAAGCCATTGTCTGGTTTTTAGTTTTCTTATGTACTTATGCACTCTAGACCCCCAAGTAAGTGAAAGTCCTGAACATTCTTTCCTTTCTCATAGAGATCCTTTAAACCATATCTCTGCTGAAAGCACAAGGAAGGAAAGACATTTTTTTTTCTGCTGATCTTCCAGTGGACATATAACTTGGGCCTCACCAGCATATGATTAGAAATGTGAGGTGGTAGTCACTGGGGAAATTTTACAAAGTAGGAGCAGGGGGAGATGTCTCAGTCTGTAATGTGCTTGGTGCTCAAGTGTGAGTTTAGATCACCAGCACCCACAGCCAAAACTAGGTATGGCACCATATGCACATAATCTTAGCACTAGGGCAGCAGAGACAGGAGGACACCCAGGGTTGCCAGCTAGGCAGTCTAGCCGAATGAGTAAACTCCAAATTCAATATGAGGCCTTGTCTCAAAAAATAAGGTGAAGAGTTATTGAGGAAGATACTCCACATGGATCTTTAGCCTTTGTATGAAACACATACACACACACACTCACACACACATGCATATATACAAATAAACACATAAATAAAATAAATCTTTGAAAATATAGACCACTACAAGATTAAAAAAAAAAAAAAAGAACATCACCCTGGATGATCAATTTAAGAGATTACATTTTTTTCTTCAGGCCTTGTCCATACAGGGCTAGTGGTATACGCAGTGTTAAAAGTACCGAGGGCCATGCAGGAGGAATAACTACAAATGGCTTTAGAACTCATGGAATGCAGCCCACTGATCACCACAGCCACGTGGGTGAGCCTTGGTGTGGCCCAGCACTGAGACCCACATATCCTGAGGACTTCATGCTCTTATGGAGTTCTGTCCTGCTTGCTGCCCTCACATCCTTCTTAATCTAAGAGTTACATGAAACTCTAAGGGGGCTTCCAGCCCCTCTTGGACAGTATCTCTAGCACTCACAACAATAGTGCTTGATTTCTTTCAGACATCACTGCTGGGGCAGATAAATAATTCCATTACCACCCTAGGAAAGAACTTAGAGGTGTAGATTGTCAGCAATGACTGCCACACTTGGAAATCATTTGTAAAAATAAAATTGATAGTAAAGCTAAGTCGAAGTCTTTTTACTATTGGCTCTAATATAGAAAATCTTAGGAAACAATTTGAAGTTCAGAAAGGTACACTCGTATTAGTTAACTAGGGACAGTTTATGGTCAGGGAACAAGAACGATGGCAGTGCTGGCTGACGTGGCACTCACTGAGGCTGGACTGGTGACGATTGATTTTTTTATATTCACTTTTTGCCCTCAGCTTCCTGACATCATTTAATAAGAATTGCTGATGAGTAGGTGTGCATTCTGAGGATTTAAGTTAGATATGACTGACTTTTGTGTAAAAGTTTAGATTTGTGACTCTCCTAAGATTCTTGTAAAATTACTTTTAAAGATAAATAATAAAATAATTACTCTTCTCCTTGTAACTACACATTGCTGCTTGCCAGTAAGAGAAACTGGCTGAGAAAAGTACCTTGCCTGATGACACTTTGTTCATCTGTAACAAGTTGCTCAGTTATGGATGTATGTGGGTTTTTGGGGATAATTTGTTTTCTTTGCCAGTATTACATAATGTTATTCCGTGTAAAGATATTGGAGAACACATTGCTTTTTCATAATCTTTCACTAGAAGAAATCTAAAATGTAATCACATTATAATTGTATACTACTTGAAAGATTTTGCTGGGATATATAAGCTATGGAAGAAAGACTATAATATGGAGTCTGGAACATTTTTCCTTCCATACATCAGCTACATGTATGTGTGTATATGTGTAAGGTTTGTGTGAGTGGAGGGTTGGATCACTGTTCCTTCCATCCACCACCTATGTGTATGTATAAATGTGTATATGTATATTGTATATATATATACATATATATATATATATGTATATATATATATATATAAAGCTTGTATAGGTGTGTGTTAGAGCTTGCTATGTATTTATGTATGTATGTGTGAAATGCTTAGAGTCTACTTGCTGGAGCTTTGCTTTAACCATTCTATCTATGAATGTGTATATGTCTGTCTATAGTTATATATGTATGTATGTATGTATGTATGTGTGTATGTATATATGCATGCATGTATGTATGTATTTGTGTGTATGAAGTTATTGGACTCTACCTTTTTGTTTCATGCACTTTGTGTGTGTGTGTGTGTGTGTGTGTGTGTGTGTGTGTGAATTTTCTTTCCTTCTCTTTCCCACCGGCCCCAAGGAGTTAGAAAAGTTCATAGTTTTTCCACTGGGTACAGGGAGTGCCATCCCCAGTATCATGGTTCGGATATGCTTGGCCCAGGAAGTGGCACTATTTGGTGGTGTGGCCTTGTTGGAGTAGGTGTGTCACTGTGGGCATGAGCTATTATACCCTAGCCCTAGCTACCTTGTAGCCAGTATTCTGCTAGCAGCCTTCAGGTGAAGATAGAATTCTCAGCTTCTCCTTCACTGTGTCTGCCTAAGATGCTGCCATACTCCCACCTTGATGATAATGGATTTAACCTCTGAACCTGTAAGCCAGCACCAATTAAATGTTGTCCTTTATAAGACTTGCCTTGGTCATGGTGTCTGTTCACAGCAGTAAAACCCTAACCAAGACACTCAGAAAATTAAGCTTTGTTCCTTCAGAGAAAAGTCTGCTGAGTAACTTCTCTAGTCGCTGGCTGCTTTTGGCAGCAGCCCTGTGTAGGTATCTGTACCTGCCTCTGTCAGCAGCTCTAAGCACTGACTCCCCAATACCTGTCTGCCTCATTTTACCCACCACATGGATGCCAAAGCCAGTCATTGGTAGTAAGGCATTGTCTAAAATATGCACATAGTTCAAGTTTGGTCCTCAGTACTGAAAAAAAAGTTCATTTCACTCTTAAAATATACGATTATACACACACACACACACACACACACACACCCATTCAGAGGCCACTGGGACACTGAAATGGCTCAGTGGGTAGAGGTGCCTGCCTCCAAGTCTGACAATTTGAGTTCAATCCGTGGGACCCACATGGTGGAAGGACAGAATTCAAAAGTTGTCTTTTGACTTCTATATACTGACTGGCCTTGCCCACTACCATGTTAAATAATTAAATATAATTTCAAAAATAAAACAATGTATAGTTGTTAGGAACATAAGCAAACCCACTTTAGGGAACTTGAAAACCATTTTATGTGCCTTGAAATAATATACTATTTGCAAGATGTATTAATGAGCCACAAGGTATGGTATGACAGAAGCCTAAGACAGGCTCTGATATGTGTTAAAGAACCAACCTCAGGATGGCTTTAAAAAGGCTAATGAATTAAGCTTTTGAACTCTGATAATGTAAAGCTAACACCCGATGGAACAATACAAAAAAACGTGAACTTGGGAGCTAGCCCCAAAGTTTGATCGAACTACCAAGCTCCCAAGACAGGGCACTGATTCTCATCAGCAAAGGGACTTGGGAGCCTATCAACATGTGATTCTAGCTGCCATGACCATTGAGTTTCTTGGGGCATTGTGAGTTCATTCATGCCTGCCTGTCAGTGGTAGTCAACAGCCAATGCTTTCAAGAACCTTCTGGAACTTCCAGCACTGCTGTCTTCTGATATGCAACTGCTAAAAGGACCTCACTCTAAATGAGGGTTGAGTCTGTATCCAAAACTCCAAAGCATCCTCATGGGAGTGGATTGACTGACATTCCCAGATCACTGAAATATTGTTTTACATGACATTGTTGTAACCTCTATAACCTCAATCCTATTTCAGTAAGATTCTCTATGGAAGTTTGAGGGCTTATGTGCTATCTATTAAAGGAAATTCTAAAACAGATTTGACAATTAACCAGAGTAAATTATGGAAAGACAAAGATGAAATAGTTCAAGGAATTCTAGCAGTGAGAAAGAATTCAGCCCATTTCAGATCTGTGAATGGCCCAGTTATCTAAGCTAGAAAAACAGCAAATCCTAATGAACCTAAATGTTTTTGTCTTTCCATGGTTGTTTTTCAAGTCATCAAAAAGTATCACCTAAAAAGAAAATCATCATTACTGGTTTTGATCCATGCTCTATCCTCTTCACAATGTATTTTTATTACAGCCCCAAAGGAAGTATTAAAGCATGAGTCTAATTCAATCAGTCCCTTGTTCAATAATTTTCATTGCTGTCCACTGAGTAAAGCATTAGTGATATAGGCCTAAGCATGACATACATGACCCTTCACAGTATAGTTTTCTGCCTGTGCCACTGCAACTTTGACATTATGTTCCTTAGGTGAACATGCTACCATGCTTTCATTCTTCTAAACTTCAGATACAGTTTTCAACTGGAACTTCAATTGCTTCTTTCTCTATTACAGTGGTTCTCAACCTTCCTGATGCAATGACCCTTTAATGCAGTTCCTCATGTTGTGGTTATCCCCAACTACAAAATCATTTTTGTTGCTGCTTTATAACTGTAATTCTGCTACTGTTATGAATCACAATGTGAATATGTGTGTTTTCTGATGGTCTTCTGTTAACTTGTGAACTGCTGCTCTATTGACATGACCCTGATCTCTGTCTCATCTGTTCAGTGTCAGCTTTGTGTTTAGCTATTCACTTAAAACTAGAGCTGGAATTTCTCCTTTAAAAGAACTAGAACTTTACATTATACCTTTAAGAATTATATAGGCATAAGTTTCACATAACGTTGAAAAAATATATATACGTTATATGTATCAAAATTACCCTTAAATTAATATCAATATACAATAACATATGCCAATGTATGAAAAATTACTATTGTATCAATATACAAAATTCTGCACCAATGTATCCAAATATAACTTTAATTTTGGATTAAAATACAAAGATATCTACCAATGTAAGATTATGGCCATTAAATGTTTTTTGATTTAAGAGTAGATTCAATAATCTATCCCTTTTTGTCTACTATTCTTACAGTATATCTATCTCTCCCTGTTTCTTCTCTATCCCCTTACCTAATGAAGAAAGAAGAATAAGGAAAAGGAAAGGAATGAGAAAAAGAAATCTCTGAATCTAACTTCCTTATGTTGTTTCCTTCCTGTCTAAGATTGTAACTATTTGTAATCAGCCCCTATTAAACTATGACAAGCATTCAACACTCACTGAAAGACCAAAAATCAACCACTCTTAGGAATGGGGCTTAGTTTTTGTATAATTTTGGATGTAGGCTTCATCTTTGCAGGCCCAAGAAGATTAGAAAAACTGTTAGTTTTAAGCTAGCTGTAGCATATAATGTCTAGTCCCTGTATCCTGAGAAAGTGCAAGCCTAAATAAAGTCCTTATTGGAACAGTCTTAGATGCCTGACCAAGTGAGCTAGCTGTTTTGAAGTTGTCCCAGAAGCAAGTCTTTAGAAGAGACAATATTGATGTAGTCTGGGGTATGATCAGACAGGCTAGAACAGTAAACATGAGCATCTCAGCATCCCAGAGGGTGAATCTTGTCAGAGGTGTACCCTTGGTTGTTTTTTTTTTGTGTGTGACCACAAAACTTTCAGATATAATATTTTTCCTGTATTAACATAATGTATGGAATGTACACAGATCAGTTAAAGTTAATTTTCTGCTCCTTGCTTGAGCAGGGGAAAGACACCTGTCTTTCTTTATAAGGTAGTTTGGATTGTATAACCAAACTGTAATATAAATCTCCATTTATGTCATATGACTGGATGTAATGTAATGAAAAGTTCTGAGAACTCTATAGCTAACAAGATTATTTAGCTGAAGTTTTGTGGGGGGATTTTTACGTCTCAATTGGTTTCAGAGCTGACCTCATCTGGAAGGAGAAGCACCTGTTTGTTTGATCCTTTTCTGTAGCCAACATCTTCAGGGGTTCGCCTCTCAAATCTTATTCTTATTACTTTTGATGAATTCCAAAACTTTTTCTTCTTTTCTGCTGATACAAAAACCCTCTCTCCCCACAGAACATACTGAAATCATCATAAGTGTAAACTGATCCAATCTAGCAGCCACTGTTTTATCCAGGTCTACTCCATTTTGACTTTTCTCAAAGAGAATGCACAACATTACCATTTAACAGATAACCATATTCGTGCTGATAAATCAAAACAAGACTGTATGGAGTCCAAGTGTATTCCTCTACTACGATTTATATTTACCATCATTTACACTGAGTTTCTCTGTGTAGCTTGGGCTGTCCTGGATTTGCTCTGTAGATCAGGCTGGCCTCTAACTAACAAGAAATCTATCTTCCTGTCTTTGTTTCCCAAGTATCAGGATAAAAGGCATGAATTTATTTATCTACTATCTATATACCCTTGAAAGTATTTACATCAATTTTATCTCTCCCTTTTTCTGAAGATTTACTGTTTTTCCAGAACAAGGACTTGTCTTATTTTCCCACAGATCTTTTAAATATAAAACAAAGATAAAAACACATCTCAATTCTGCAATCTGCCAGCATGTCTTGTTTCTCCAAGTGCATGTGAGACTGAAGACTACATATCAAAAAGTCTTTAAGAGCATTTAGTTGGGAAAAACAGAAAACACAGATCTCAGAGAAGCCTGGATATGGCTGACCACTAGAGCAGTTTTTGTCTTTTCAGATCCTCCTATGTCTTCTTGTTCATGACATTTTCACTGGAGTCTTCATATTTTTCCACAGTGTCAGATTGCCATCGTTCTGAAGCCTTCTGTAGTTTTAGCTTGGCTTACAAGGAGACAGCATCTTCAATCCGTGTCATGTTTGCAAAGTGGACAGTGTTTGGGATGACCAAATATCTCATGACATGAGCATGACACCATTCAGCAAAGTGCTGGTGGAAGGCCTTTGGCCCTTGGTAGATATGGCTTCCATAAATCTCACAGTTGTAGTTGATATTCAGGCCATGAAGCTTACATAGCCAGTAGGGGATGGGTTTGCCATCCCAGCCCAGGGGCAGGTTTTTGTGGTTGTAAATGATCTCATTCTCTTTGTCCTCACTTTTGCTCTTGCTGATCCCACCAACCCAACCACCCACTACGCCCGTTCTCACCTTCACCTTGCTTGCTTGTTGTTCCCTGAAAATCTCCTTGATCTGGGCTTTCAGAAAAGCAATGTCTTTGTTTCTTGTAGTGGGAGATTTACTTTTTATGTGACTGTATTTATCCTTTTTTTTCTCTCCTAATTTAACACTTCTTCCTGTACTCAACTTTACTTAAATTCTTAGTGCCCAAGTATATCCTCAAGCATATTGTAAAACAATATCACATGGTCTCCATGACATGTGTGTTTATTCAATTTATTTATCTCCTCTGACAAAAGCCATTTGTATTCTGTATTGCCAAGCTGATAATTAAGTTAATAAGATTAACAGTATTATTGTTTAAATGTTTCTTTTGTCAAATGGTCTCTGGATTCCTTAGTTGGATGCCCTTCTTCTCAAACAACTGTGCCCCAACCCTAACTCTGGATCCTTACATTGACCAGCAGAATATAGCTTTCCTAGGAAAGAATGCTTTTTGGCAACAGAAAAACCATTATCTTTCAAATTGAAATTATAGACTTTCCTTATGTGGATAAATATACCTATATTCCCCCTTTCTTTTGATATAAATTTAAGATGGATGTGTATTCATTTTTTAAATTACTAAGGACATGCCTGTTTATTATTAAGCAAAAACCTACATAATATCTTTAAGCAAAAATATGTCACTTAGTATTTTAGACTGTCATCTGTAAGGGGCTCTATTAGTAGAGGGTCTCTCCCTGACTTAGCTGCTTTGTGGGAGCCCTTTGGCCATTCTGCTGTTCCAGCTCAGACAGTCCTGGACTGCTCTCTTGGGGCTCCTGTCTGCCCACAATCTCAAGCCCATGTGTCCTGCCATGCTTGGCTAGGCCAGAGCCCCTATCCTCTTCTCAGTCCATGAAGATGGTGGACCAGTTGCAGGATGGGACTGGAACCTTTATAGTCCTTGCAAACCCTTCCCATGGAGCTCCACAGCTAGCATGCTCTCCTCTCAGCAGGGGTACACAGTGCCTCAGTGATCTGTTTGCCTCTTGTGAACAGCTTTAGGCCATCTTTGCTTGGGCCCACAGCAGTTTGGCTTGTGTTCCTCTGGCTGCCTGCTGTTTACGGGTATAGCAAAAGCTGTCCTGTAAGTAGGGGTCTTCTGTTTAAAAAAAGTTTTAAAACGTCATTTATTTTACCTCTTTTTTTTTTAAGAGACAGAGCTTTAAAGCTGTTTTGTTTTCAGGGAGAATGGTGTCTCTATCCAAAAAATAATTTCAGCTTAGTTTGGTTCTATGCTGTAGTTGGCTACCATTTGTAGAAGTTAAATCTGGTTCTCCCAGCCTCATGCTTCCAGAAATAAGACTCAGACACAAAATATGTTTACAAATACCTGGGCCATATAGCTAGGTTTATCTCTGACTAGATTATAAGTTAAATTAACCCATTTGTTCTAGTCTACATTCTGTCATGTGGCTGGTTACCTTTGCTAAGGTACCATGTGTCCATCTTGACAAATCTTCCTGGGGGAATCTCTTGCACCTGGCTCTATCCCAGAATTCTTTCTGCCTCCAGGATTCCCACCTTTCATTCTACCCTTTCCTATAAGCTATAGGCTTTTAAATTGACAGGTGATGCATCCATACAGTAACAAGATATTATCTCTACATACATGTACATATAAGTATATGTGTATATATTATATATGTATGAATGTATATATATAGTTATATATTCATATATGTATACATGCATATGTGTATATATGCATATGTGTACAAATGCATACGTGCATATATATGTACATATACATATGTATATATATATGTATATGTACATATATATACACATATGTATATATGTATGGTAGATTTAAATGTTCTTTCTTCTATGTTCCCACTGTGATACACACAGGCCCTGGGTCAGTATCATACATATACAATATAAAAAACTATTTTTGGCACTGTTAATAAATTGCCATAAGAATCATATACTAGTTAGCATTTCCTCACTATGATAAATGCTTGAAAGAAATAGCTTAAAAAGAAGAAAATATTTGACTCTGACACAGAGAGTTTTCAGGTAAAGGTCAAAGCAATGGAAATATGTGCCAAAAGCTACACATCTAGTTACAGCTAGAAAGCAAAGAAAAGCCTGGGGTATAATGCATTCTCAGTTGGACAATGTGGCAAATACCTATTATCCCTCCAGAGGCTGAGACAGGAAGAAGACCACTGACTGGTTTGAGGTAAGACTGACTGACCTACATAGTGAGTTTTAAGACATCCTGGACTAGAAAGCAAGACACTATGACCTATTTTCTGCAACCAGGCAGTATGGATAAAGTTTCCATAATTTCCCAATAACCTTATCTAAGGAAGAAACAATTAATAGATTAAACCATTGATCAGGTCATAGATTTGATGACCCAGTAATATCTCTGTGAGGGGATCCATCTGGAGACCAATACATTTGAAGTTGCAGACAATTCATATGAAAAAATCATGGTAAACTCAATATATACATTTTACATGAGAAAATACACCATTTTTTAATAGGGTTATTTGGTTGTCTGGAGTCTAATTTCTTGAGTTCTTTGTATATATTGGATACTAGTCCTCTATCGGATGTGGGATTGGTAAAGATCTTTTCCCAATCTGTTGGTTGCCGTTTTGTCCTATTGAGAATGTCCTTTGTCTTACAGAAACTTTGCAATTTTATGAAGACCTATTTGTCAATTCTTGATCTTAGAACACAAGCCATTGGTGTTCTATTCAGGAACTTTTGCCCTGTGCCTACGTATTTTAGGGTCTTCTCCATCTTCTCTTCTATTTGTGTCAGTGTATCTGGTTTTATGTGCAGGTCCTTTATCCACTTGGACTTGACCTTTGTACAAGGAGATAAGAGTGGATCGATTTGCATTCTTCTATATGTTGTCTTCAGTTGAACCAGCACCATTTGTGTAAAATGCTGTCCTTTTTAAAACAATGAATTTGAGAAATTCTTAGGTAAATGGATGGAACTAGAAAATATCATCCTGAGTGAGGTAACCCAATCACAAAAAAACACACATGGTATTCACTCACTGATTATTGGATTTTAGCCCAGAAGCTTGAAATACCCATGATTCAACTCACAAACCATATAAAGCTCATGAAGAATGAAGACCAAGTGGGGGTTCCTCTGTTCTTCTTAGAAGGAGTAACAAAATACTCAAGGGAGCAAATATGGAGATGAAGTGTAGGACAGAAACTGAAGGAGGAGCCTTCTGGAGACCATGCCACCTGGGTATCCATTCCATGTGCAGTCACCAAAGGTAGTTGCTGATGTGGATGTCAGGAAGTGCATGCTGAAAGGAGCCTGACATAGCTGTCTCCTTAGAGGTCTGCCAGAGTCTGACATATTCAGAGGCAGATGCTCACAGCTAACCATTGAACTGATCATGAGGTTCCCAATGGAGGAGTTAGAGTGAAGACTGAAAGAGTTGAAAGGGTTTGTGACTCCATGAGGAGAACAACAATACCGACCAACCAGAACCCCCAGGGTCTAAACAATCAGTCTGGGAGCACTTAGGGAGGGAACCATGGCTCCAGATGTATATGCAAGGGAGGATGGTCCTGTCAGGTATAGGTGGGAGAAGAGATCCTTGGTCCCAAAAAGGCTGGACGCCTTGTGTGGGAGAATTTGAGGGTGGGAAGGTGGGAGTGGGGGGGAGGTGGAAGGAGGAGGGGGAATAGGATAGGAGGTTCCTGGGCGGGAGCAGGGGGAAATGGGGTAAGGGGATAACATCTGAAATGTAAATAAAATATTCAATAAAAAATTAAAAAAAAGAAATGTCAGAAGCCACGCCCATTAAGTCTCTCCATATGGCCCCCTAAAAAGGACACACCTAGGAGGACACTAATAGACTTGCTAGGGGGCAAGTGGGGGACTCCTGAGGTGCTAACTCTAAACAGAGAACTAGAGGTAACAAAGGATCATTGGAAGCAGAAGTTCTTCTCCAGGGAAGAGCACACAAATTGGTTATCTGCACGGATTATAGGTGGTAGTGATTAAGTCCCAGTTACCACCAGCACATCGCTGTTTCCTTAAGGAGAGAAATAAAAGCAATTACTTGTTGAAACCAATTAGCTAAGAGCCAGTCTAGACTTCATGCTAGAATTCACTCTTTCATGCTCCTCGTGTCTTCTGTCTGTCTTATGAATCAGAACCTGTGACTGCCCAAAGAATGGCCTGTGGATATGTCTGTCTGAGTCTGTGTCTGTCCCTGTGTTTGTGTCTGTCTCTTGTATGAGCCCTGTGTGTCTGTCCCTTAAAAAAGGTTTTAATATGTAGTTTGATTCTTCATTTGTGGTTGTTTTGAGATGGGGGTCTCACCATGGAGCCCTGGTTATCCCAGAAGTCACTATGTAGACCAGATTGGCCTGAAAACTCACAGAGACCTGCCGGCTTCTGCCTCCTGAGTACTGAGATGAAAGGAATGTACTTTTCCCTTTGTGTTTATTGAATAGCATTGAGGGAAAAGCATCACATGAGGATGGAAAGAGGGCACTCTACAGAGATCATTAGAGAGTTTTAAAGGGGATTAAGTCCATAGCTCCAAAGGATCATAGCTGAGCCAGAGAACAAACAACATCTTTCACCAACCAGTATCCACAAGTGGATGAATGCTCTCAACTTGTATGGTAGATTTTCAGAAGCTTATTTTGACTTCTGCATTTGCCATCAGGAGCATGCAGGAGTATATTACTTAGGATGGCAGGTACATATGAGCTTGGGTGGTAAAAGTTGATCACATGTAAATGGAGGTTTTATATGGTCCTCTTAAAGGCAGGTTAAACAATGTGAGTCCACATAGTCTAGTAGTCTTACCTCTTAAGTGACTTCCAGGTGTCTTATTAACACTGGTTGTGATGTCCAGCAAAATTCCATTCTCTGACAAAGTAAGAGATACCTTCAGCGTATTGTGTGACCAAGCTTATCATTTCCCACAATGCTCAGCCCTGATAACATGCATCCAAGCATCATTATTCAGACTGAGCAGT
The DNA here is from genome assembly GCF_004785775.1 of Grammomys surdaster. NCBI lineage: Eukaryota > Metazoa > Chordata > Mammalia > Rodentia > Muridae > Grammomys > Grammomys surdaster. The sequence goes on along the minus strand of NW_021605349.1, from coordinate 52,520 downwards.
TTGTATTTATATATTCAAATGTGTGTGTGTGTGTGAGTGTGTGTGTGTGTGTGTGTGTGTATACAAGATGAATGGAGTCTGTGATTTATAATGAGAGCAAGGGTGGATACATGGGCGGAGTCGGAGAGAAAATGGAAGGATAAAATGATGTAATTATAATGCAATCTAAGAAAAATTAAAACATGTAAAGAGTTCTGAGAGACTAAAGACATTCTGTCTTTATATACTGATTATGCTTGCACGAGTAAGCATCGGTTTTAAAATGTGACAACTAGGTCTTGTCCCCTCTAGCCAGGTTTACAACAATCAGCAGCACTGAAGCAGAAGATGCTTCAGTCACCTGGGTGTATTCTTTCGTTGTAAATGCGTATCCATCTTGGTATGAAGGAACAGGCATAAAAATGATGGCCGTCTAAGGATGATGATCATGTACGTAAGCCACACCTAAGATATCTTTCTGCATATTATGATTTCAATATTACTAAACTGAGTGTGGAAAGACATGCCTGTAATCCTGGCACTTGGGAGGACAAGGCGAGCAGAATGTTTGCAAGTTCAAGACCATTCTAGGTCACATTGTCAGTTTAAGCACAGCCTAGGATATATAAAGAAATTGTCTCTCAAGGAAAAGGATGTAAAACAAGTCATCATTTTTATTCATTGTTGAGTAAAGGGTTCGCTAGGTAGCCAAGTATATGAGTCACAGTTCTCTCTAGCCACAGAATTGATAGAGCAAGGCTACCTTTATCTGTCTATCATCTATCTACTTATTTATCCGGCTACCATCTATACATACATAACTACTAGTTGCCTATCTAGATAAATGCCTATCAACTATCCACCAAGGTGTGAAGGGGAATTATTATGACAGCTTACATGTTCTGTTCTAGCTGATCTAAGAATGGATAGCTCCCAACAAAAATCACAAGTATCATTCATGTGGTGGTGGCTCATGCCTTTAATACCATCACTCTGGTGGAAAAGGCAGGAGGATCTCTTTGAGTTTGAGTCCATCCTTGTCTACAGAGAGAGAAAGGTCCAGGACAGGCAAGTCTACACAGAGGGACCCTGTCTTGACACAGACAAACAGACAACAACAAAATGAAGAAATTCCAAGTATCCAATAGTTTACCTAGTAGACTGGCTGCTTCAAGTGGTCTCAGTGAATATTGAAATGCAGCAAATGTAGGTTCAAATACCAGTGAAGTAATATACTGGCAAGCTATAGTCAGAGTAAGCAAAGAGTGATGGCATTCCTTTCCCATGTCCTTTTGGGTAGGCAGCCATCAGAAGGTGTCACCCAAACTAATCTGAGAAAGACCAAACTCAGGACCTAATCTCAGAAGGTGCAAAATATAGGGTGGGTCTTCCCACCTCAAATGATCCAATGAAGAATAATCCCTCACAAGTGGGTTCAGTAGCCTAGGCTTTCTTTGATTACAGAAGTGGTCAAGTTTATAACCTAGTCTAGCCATCACACTGAGATTCATCCAGAACTTATGATGGAACCCAAGGTTGGTCATGAACATACAACCTTCCTGCTTCCACTCACTAAGATCTGAGATTTTCAGACTTCACCACCATATATTTCTGCATCATTTTCACGAATTATACAGCAGCATGCTGTGTCAAGTGTGAAGATGCAAATCTGTAGCCCCAGCTACCTGAGAAGCCCACTGGAGCACACAGGTTGAGGGCACCCTGGGTAACACAGCCACAGCCCGTCTAAAGACAAGACACAAAACAGACCCCACGATTCCCCAAATAAAGTTGCTGTACTTTTGGTAGAATGGCCAAGGTGCACTATCCTGTTTCAGCTCCACTAGCAAGTATTTTGCTCATCATTTTGTAGCCTTAGTGATTAAAGTACGTCATGAATTGTATAGGCAATCAGACTCCCATGAAAGTGCCTTCTGTGATAGCTGAGCCATCTCCCTGACCCTTCCCACCTTCTTTAAACACAGCAAGTGCCAGAATAGCCCTCTGATTCAGTCACTTGCCTTTCTTTGCCCCTCTCTTAGCCTTTTTAGGCATTGTCCTATGTAGCCAAGGATAGCCTCAAATTTGTTGTGTAAACAAGCTGACCTTGAACACTTTGTTTGTTTGTTTGTTTGTTTGTTTTTTGAGACAGGAGCACTCGATGTAGCCCTGTCCGGATACTCACTACACAGGCCAGGCTGGCCTCAAACTCACAGAGATCTGCCTGTCTCTTCTTTCCAAGTGCTGGGCATAAAGGCATGGGCCGCAGGCTTAAGTCCTTTGAACTTCTCCCTATCCTACCACTGACAGATTTTCTCTATGTAGCCATACATTTTCTCCAGGGTGCCCTGGAACTAGGTCTGTAAATCAGGCTCATCTCTGCCTCACTGAGTGATGGGATTTAAGCCAGGTGTCCTTTAAACTGTTGGTCCTACTGCCTCACCCTCCTGCATGCTAATTGAGCCACTATAGTTCTCTCCCCTCTCTATCTCTCTCACTCTGTGTGTGTCTCTGCCTGTCTCTCTGTTTCTCTGAATATCTGTCTCTCCATCTCTCTGTCTCTCTGTCTGTCTCTTTCTTTCACGTTCTCTCTCTGTGTATTCGTGTGTATAGATGCAAGCTTGTGTGTACAACAGTCTTCACAAGAAGCCAGAGCAATTTTGGTCATGGAGAGACAGGTCAGACTCTCTTTGTGTTTTTTCTACTTTTGAGACCAGGATAACTCATTTGTTAGTTTCAGATTTTCCTTTTTCTGACTCTACTTTTCAACAGGAAGCCTGGGATGGCATGCGCTTATGCCAAATGTCTGGGGATAACATTGGTTCTGGGTGATTAAGCTCAGTCCCCATGCTTGCAGAGCAAGTGCTTTTACACACCTGGTCATCTCCCCAGCCCAATGCTGGCTTATCTGGAAAGGACATCCTCAGTATGCAGCCAATGCTGACCTCAGACCCCAGATTCTCCTGTCTCAGTCTCCAGTCAAGAGTGCTAGGATTACAGAGTTGTGACAGAAGAGCTGCAATTCTCTGTTACCTTTTTAGATATTTCAAACCCATGATCTGGGGGATGACAAGTGTGTGAGAAGAACAATCATACATAGATACACGTACATACATATGCATATATACATGAACACCTATATCCATATACAGACAAACATATATGCCTAAACATATCCATATGGAAATACGTACATATTTATTTCACTTGGTATGGCAGAAGTTGGAACACAAGGAGAAATAAAAGAAATCCTGAAAGCTCTATCTGTTTGGAAAGAGAAATGAGAGAGTATACCCAAAACCATCCCTCAAACCAGAGGGGCACGTTATTCTGGAAAAATGAACTTCTTAGGAATATTTTATCTTCATTGAAGGTAAACTCAGTGTGGTGGAATACAGTTATACTCCAGAAATTTGTTAGAGTTGAAACTACAGAAATTTGAGGTCAGTCTGGACTTCATAAGGAGTATCAGGCCAGCGAAGGTTACAGAGCAAGACCATGTTTCAATATGTACAAATAAAAAAACAATACACCAAAAATAAACAAAAGCAAAACCTTCAGGGTAAGCACAGAAAAATAAAAAAAATGGAACTTTAAAAAGTGTGTATTCCATCATTTTGTTTATGAGATTTTAATTTTGAAAGTGGACTTTTTGAACAGAGATACTGACAGGTTCAAACGGGTAAACCGTTACATGTAGTGTATTTTAGACAGTAGCTTCTGGAGTCTGTCTTAAGAACGTGCTTTTGTGGCTGGTTTGATGGCTATGCCCAGATAAAGGCAGGCTCCAAGCCAGGCCACATGCTGTCAATCCGTGGAACCTACCTGGTGCAAAGATAGAACCCACTGCCCCAAGCTGTCCTGTGACCTCCACATATGCAGTTTCTCCTCTACACTCAAACACAGGTGAACAAATAAATGCAGAAAGGAATAATTTAACTAACACTCAGAAGCACATAAAGTAAAATAATTTTCATACACCATTTGTTTATTATTATATTTCTATCCTCGTTAATTTATTTTCATATGTTTGTGTGTGTATGAATGTGTGCGTGCTTGTGTGTGTGTGTGTGTGTGTGTGTGTGTGTGTGTGTGTGCGTGCTGGGGTTGTGCATAGAAACAGCACACACGAATTTCAGAGACCAACTTTCAGGAATCAGTTCTCTCCTCCTATCTCAAAGGCATCCACTGATCAACCTCAGGGTGTCTGTCAGTCTTGGTGGCAAGTGCCACTCTGCACTGAGTCACCTGACAGGTCCTGTGACCTGTTCTGTTGATCAGACCCTCTTCTTTCCTCTCAATAATCCCACATGTACCTTCAGGACTCATGGAGTGCCCTAAGGCGATTACTTTCTGCTGTGATTATATGTTCCTCTGCTCGACACTGCAGACCAAAATCCACAGTTTGTCTTTAGCCCAAATCCCAAGTTAAGAGACTTACCATCTGCTTATTCTACATGCTTGTGAGAAGCTGGCAGTCTTCCTTCTAATCAGGAGGAAACCTGCTTTAATGACAGAGAAGCAGCCACAGCAGGCTGAGGGTAAGAGGCTCCAGGTTCCTCTGGGCCTTGTGCTATAGAGGGCAGTGCTTGTGACTGGGGAGGCACCTGGGCACTGAGCAGAGGTCTTGGCTTCTCCTGAGACTGTTACAGAGGAGCCTGTGTTTGGTGACCTGAGGAGGAGGAGGAGTGTGGAGAGCCAAAGGACAGAAAGAGTAAGAGAATGCAGTCACCAGCAGGGAACACAGTGGGCAGGACAGGCCTCTAGGTAGACTCCAGTAGTCACACTGTAGTCTTCTCTACCACACTTTCTACTACAAGTCAGATTTTCTCTCCTCACCAAAAGCAAAATCCAAGCACTTTCAGGGGCCGTGATTACTTGTCTTGGCAGCACTGTATATGGGCCAACACTGTTCTCACCAAGTCTTTGATATTTCACATGTTCCTACTCTTCCTTCCTTCTTTGGTGTGGCCACTCCCCATGATGTGAGATACTGTGGGACCTCACTGGACTTCCATTTGACTCCTTTCCTTCCATTAGGTGTGTGTGAGTGCTACTGACTTTTGTCCTTCCTCTTCCTGGTCCCAAGCATCTCTTACCTTTCACTTAAAGCACATGGGAGCTTAGAATGGTTTGTTGCAGTAGGTGGTCTCCAAGTCTCCCAGACTAGAAAACAGAGCTGTACATCAACTACCCCTAGAGGCACCACCAGGGCATCAGCTCTATGTGCTCTCCTGGAAGAAGGGTCTTTGCATGCAATCTCTCTGTCTCCTTCTCTCTCTCTGTCCCTCTCCTTCTCTCTCTCTGTCTCTCTCTGTCTCTCTCTCTCTGTCTCTCTCTGTCTCTCTCTCTCTCTCTGTCTCTCTCTCTCTGTCTCTCTCTCTGTCTGTCTCTGTCTCTGTCTCTGTCTCTGTCTCTCTCTCTCTCTGTGTGTGTGTGTGTGTCTCTGTGTGTGTTTCTCCCTCAGGATCTCTGTGTCTCTGTCTGACTCAGTTTCTCTCTGTCTTGCTCTGTCTCTCTGTATGACTCAGTTTCTCTCTGTCTGACTCTGTCTCTTTGCCTGTCTCTGTCCCCGCCCTCTGGCTGGCTGGCTGGTTCCTTACAGGCTCCTAGGCACAAACAGATGGTGTCATTTTAAAGGAATGTCCTGGCTTACTCAATCTCTGCCCTGGGGCTGACATTAAGGGAAGAGCTGACTTCAGGCAACTGGGACTAAGGGCAGAGTTAAGCATTTCCAAAGTCCCTTTGTAGGAGTCTCCAGGGAAACAGGACCTACACATACTGAATCTTCTGAGGCTGCTTTATCTATTATTTAAACTTCTGAGGATTTGAAGATCACACATTTGGGCTGAAAATTACATTGATTATAGGCCCCAGGTCACTACTGGCCCCAGCCCCTCCAAACAGAAAATATGGTAAATAAGTTTCTTTCTTACTGCATCATCCTTCCTCCCGGGGCTCATGTTTCCCTGAGCTTATGAAGCAAGGTTCCTGGGTTAAAGCCTGGGTGTCTTTCAGAACATAAAAGAAAGGAAAACCAAGTGTAACAAGTACAGTAGAGGCTGGATTCATGGCTCAGCCTTTAAGAACAAGCAGCTTCTGAGATCAGCAGCTGCTCTTCATGAGGAAAAGGGTTGTTTCCCAGAACCCGGGTGGTGTCTAACAACCCTCTCCAACTTCAGTGGCCTCTTCTGACACATGGGACCTGAGCATTGTGTTGGAGACAGACATGCAGGCTAAATACCCACTCACATAAAATAAAAAAGACAAGAATCTCAAATAAAAAGAAAAAAGTTTGTGGCCAGTGGTGGCACACACCTTTGATCCCAGTAATTGGGAAGCAGAGGCAGGCTAATTTCTGAGTTCGAGGCCAGCCTGGTCTACAATGTGAGTTCCAAGACAGCCAGGGCTATACAGAGAAACCCTGTCTAGGAAAATAAAAAAAAAATGTTATTGAGAGTAAGACTGTGTATCACAGGGCAAAAAAAAACACAACTCATATATGGTAGAAACCTATCTCAGCAGTTAAAAGCTCTCCAAAAGTAACCAGTTTTATTCTCAATACACAAGTGGTTGCTCACAGGGGTTGTCAATCAAATTTCAGGTTGTCTGGTGTCATCTTCTAGGCTTAATATCTAAAGCATGCCTATGGTGCAGATACACTTGCTAGCAAAACACTAATAAACATTTTTAAAGATACTTTTTGTTTGCTGTATATTTATTTAATCATGCTTACTTGTACCTGAAGGGCTCATGAGGCCTGTGACTCAATGCAGGATATCTGCAGAATCACAGGAGCTTTTGGAAGAAGGGACCAGTGTGGACTAGGACCAGTCTCTGACTCCATCATCCAGGCCTAAGGAAGGGCACTGCAGAGCTGCTCCCTCACCTGCATTTCTGCTGAAGAGGATAGCAAATAACCAGCACTGCCCAAAGGGCAGCCAGCAAATCTCCAGCCACCCCACTCACCTCTAGAGACAGGCTAGCCCTTGGTACATCACAGAGAATATGCCAGACTCTGCAGAGGCTTCCAAACGTTTCCCAATATGTCTAGGGATATCTGTTTCAAACTAAAAGTAGTTTGAAATCACCCCTCAGAACTCTTCAACAAGTTGAATGCAGGCACATGTTTATTTGCCCTTAACCTGAGTTAGGTGTCACCTTTTAAGGATGCTGTGGACTACTCCCAGGATCTCATGCATATGCCTGCTCCACACTCTGCTGTATCTACAAGCCTGCTTTTACAAAAGTAAAAAACAAATTCCCCAAGTCTTAAGAATCCTGTACAGCATAAAGCCTGTTTCATGAAACACTTTGAATTTTCCATTTAGTTTGAATAATACTCTGTTTTTGGACATTTGAAGGTGCAATTTGCCAATGGTAGCATTTCTGAGACAAAATATGATGCATTCTAATGTACAGTCCATGGACATATGCACCACTGCATGTGCGAATGGCCAAAGTTTCACTGTTCAAATGGAAGAAAGGAGTAAACATGAAGAGATGCACTACAGTATTGCTCAATCTTACAGGTTCACCAGAACCACAAGCATATTAGAAAGAAGGGAAACGTGTTCAATACTGCAAGGTGACTCAGGACTGGGATACTAAATATTTCTAGTAATAGAGGATTTGCTTTACCATAATAGATCTGAAGAATTAGGGAGGAAATATGAACAGTAGTCCCCCCCCCTTCCCACTGTAGGAAAAGACCATGTAATCCACAGGGGATAATCAATAAGATCTGAACTAAATGAATAAGCAGAATCTGGCATTCAGTTTTCCATGCCCCAAAGAAGCAAGTTAGCATGTTTGTCCATGGTTTTACTAACACAGCAGTTCAATTCTGCTGCATCTGTGAATGATGGATTAAATATGTTTTCAGACCTCAGGGACAGATTTGGTGGTTCGTGGTTTGTCATTTGGCTATTATTCTTCCAGGGCTATCACTACCTTTCCTATAAGGAACCATTTCATCCAAAGACACCTTTATGACTTTTAGCCTGCCATCGGGAATACCAGATGAAGGTCCATCTCCTGAAGGACATACAGGTCCACCATGTGTGACTCCCTGTCAGTAAGACTTCCCCCAGGCTGGGTACCAGCTGAATCATGTATCCTGGAAGAAAGAACATCAGGCCACGCTCACCCCTTGAACTAGACATGGATCCCATGTGCAGACACCTGCAGGGGTAAGGTTGTGGGGGAGGGATGGTAAGAGGCTATACTAAGTAAGACTCCATTTCCTTTTAAATTGCATCTGATGTTTATTCAAAGTGAGGGAAAGGATTCTGTATAGTAGAGCAGACAGGAAGGAAAGAGCACAGGGACTACTGCGTTGAAAAAAGGCATACACATCAGAGAGACAGCTGCAAACTGGCTTCTCAGGAAAGCCAACTGGTCTGCAAGACAAAATGAGAGACAAGAGGATTCTGGGAGCAGGGAGGGAAAGGGTCCCGCTGAAGGTGAATCAGTGTCCATGGGCTGTGGGCAGCCCAGGTACCTCCCAGGTGAGTCCAGATCAGTTAAGGGTAGCAGTCAGTCAGTCCACAGATGGTTTGTGCAGGGGCTTGAAATGGCAGCGCCTGGGCAGGCCTTATGGGCAGAAGCTTGCAGACTGTCCACGGGGTAGGAAGCAAAGGCAGCGAGTGATCTGCTCATTAAATGACAGGATCCCATCTTGTAGCTGGAAACCAGTGTCCAAATGTGCCAAGTAGTGGAGGGCCTGAGCTGTCAGCTCTGGGAAGTCTTGTGCTCTCCAGAGCCAGGCCCAGCAGGGACAGCAGCAGCAGGAGCCTGGGGAGCTATTCCTGGAACAAAGGCTAGGACACAGGAAGGGATGGGGGCGAGCATGCTAGATCATGGGGTTGGGGGTGGGGCGAAAATCGCGTTGCGCAGGGTAGCAGCTCACCCTCTTGGAGCCCCTGCCCCAGGCCAGGGTTGTCAGAGGCCTAGAAGTCCTCATCATACTCCCACCCGAACTCCACCTTCATCTCCTCCAGGAAGCTGTTGTGATCGTAGAGCAGGAGGCTATCAGCCAGGAGGAATTGCATAGCCCACTGCAGGGCCCGGCCCTTAAGTCGGGTGATGCAGAATAACACCTTGCGGTTGTCTGTGGTGAAGGTCTTCTCGTCTACTAACATGTAGGAGCTGGTCTGCACGATGAATCCCGGGAGCTTGTCCATTTCGCCATCAAAGAGCTCAGGAAACGGGATGGGGTTCTGCCAACTGTTTTTACGCAGCTCAGGCCAGGCCAAAAGAGCCATGATCAACTTAATGCGCCGATCCATGGAGGTGAGGTCTCCTTGCTTTTCTTGTAAATAGGTGAATTGGATTGCTGCCTGGTCGGAGGGTCTCTTCACAGGGTCTGCTGCTCTTTGCTGCGTCAGCTGAGCACTCAGCTTGTCACTTCCAAGGCTTCGCTGAAAGAGCTTAGGAGGGGAGGCGGGGCCTATGCTAGGATGCATGTGGGTGGGACTCAAGCTTGTCTGCAGAGCCAGTGCCACAGGGTCCAAAAACCTTGGTTGTCGCCACTGTTCAGGCAATTCTCTGGGCCTAGGAAAATGATTCCGAGGTGTGTTTTTTTTCCACATGCGCGCAGGTATGATGCAAAGCACAAACAAGGGTCCTGATTGTACCCAGGCGTTCTTGAGGAAGGCTGAGAGAGTCTAGGAGGATGCTAGACTCCTAGCATCTTTTGGTGATGGTGCAATTCAGTGTCACTGGAGAATAAGAGAGTGATTACGGGCTTCTTCTGTGCTCATTCGAGCCCCCTCCCTCTCCAGCCACTGCGTTTTCCTTCCCATATCCTCGGACAGGGACACCCTAGAGAGCTAGCTATTCAGTGCCCACAGTTGCCTGCCTCTCTCTCGCCTATGTGAGGACTAGCTCTCACTTTGAGAGGCTGCTTTCAGAGTCAATAGCAACCCCTGGAATACTAATGAGAAGACTACAAAGCTGCCCTTTCAGAGAAGGACACTCAGTGAGCCTCAGCATCAGGAGAGTAAAGGTCAAGGAATCCCTAAATGTGCTGCATTAGGGTACCAAGAGATGGTAATATATGTAGAATGTGTACACACTGTAGGAAAAGCTTACAGAGAACTACATGATGCAAGAGAGTGTCCAAAAATAAAAGGGAAAGGAAAAAGATTTTTCCAAATTTGGAGACAGGGGTAGGGGGTGGTGTGGTGGTGGTGGTTGTGTGATTGTATACCTGTTGTGTGACCCCAGTTGTCAGGCTGAATACATAATTGATATTAATTCCCCAGCATCTTGGCTTTATACAGAAAATAACATGTATGTGACGTGATTTAGTTAAGACCCTATCTGCCAAGCTATTAAAAGAGGGCCTAGGAAGAAACCACAAGAGTTGTAAAATGAGAAATAGGTTTGAATGCTTATGGTCAGAGCAGAGGAGTCAAACAAATGGAAAGAGACCCCTCTACTCAAAGAGGATGGCTCAACAACACAAATACGGTGATTTCCTTAAGTGAGGAGAATATGGAGGGGTGAATTTCCAGACCGCCTGCAGACTTGGGAATGATAACCCAGCATCTACTGCCTCACACCAACCAGGTGACTCAAGAAATCTGCCTCTCTCTGCAGGTGTTTCCTCCTTGTCTGGTGCCACAGTGACCTTTTAAATGCTAATGTGAAACTTCTCCCATGCACCTGACTCTGTTGGCTGAATGCAAATGTTTCCCAGGGTATAGTAATCTCCAGTGCACTAGGTATACTGCAATGCAACCTACAACACTCTGTAGTTCAAACAAAGCTGGGCTTTGTACTTGTGCTGGCTGCTTTCATGTCAGCAGGACACTGTCCTGGTGCTTAGAGATGTTCTCAGTGGGAGGCAGTTAGATGAGGACTTGAAAGTGGCAACCTCAGGGTGAGTTAAGTTTCTGCCTTCATCCTAAGGAACAGCAGGGGCCTTGCTCTTCTCTGAACCATCTGAAGACATGCCAGCCGGGGGCGGGGCCCTGGAATCCAGGGGGAGGGTAATCCAGGTAGAGGGTGTGCAGGACAACCTACCTACACTGGCATGCTCATCTCAGACATTCAGCCTCACAAGCTGTGAAGAATAATTTCTCAGCTACCCTGTCTGGGCTTGGTTCTTCTGGCAGCCCAAGCTGACTACCACACTGAGGTGGCTCAGGAACAATTCTATTAAAAATATAAAGTAGGCTGTGGGGCCTCCCATCCAGAACTCCTGCATTGGGGAATCAGAGGAGGAGCCACCGTAGGAATCAGGGCAATGTGGGCTCCACACTCAATTCTATGGCAGCTCAAGGTACAGATAAAGATATTGTCAAAGGAAAATAGTAGACATCTTACCAACTGACCTGAGACAAACAATGTTGAGGCAGAAAATTCATTGCAGGGATATTTATGAGGCTTTCCAAGAACAAATACCCAGAGAAGGGAAAGCACATTAGTATTCACCAGTAAGGTAAAATTATATACAGGAATTGTTGCGCTTAAAGAGACAGTGCTTCAGTTACTCTGTAGTCAATGAAAACAGTATGGCCCTGCTGTGCTGGGAGGCAGAGGCAGGCAGATCTCTGAGTTCCAGGCCTTCCAGATCTACAGAGTAAGTTCAGGATAGCCAGGGATACACAGACAAACTCTGTTTCAAGAAACCAAGGTGGGGGGGAGTAGGGGAGGAGAAGGGAGAGAGACACTTTGCATTCTTAGACTGGCAGTGGTGGCACATGCCCCGACTTCCAGCATTTGGAATGCAGAGACCTGTAGATCTCAGAGTTCCTGGCCAGACTGTTCTACAGAACAAGTTCCATCCAGGAGAGTCGGGGCTACACAGAGAAACCTTGTCTCAAGACCCAAAGGGGATTGTGGGAGTAAAACACTCTGTAAGGCCATTATGTGCCAATCTCATAATGGTGGCTTGGCATGTTCCATCATTCTTCATCAATTCTTGGGCACTAGCTATACAAGGTTGCTTGGCCATGCCAGGCTCTGTAATACAGTATTTGTAAAGCCGTATCAGACATGCAACCCCTGCGTGTGGCAGCACTAAACATCCTGATGCTATAAGATTCTTGGCCACTAAAGTGGTACATTCTCGCCCTGATTGTATCTTCTTGGGTATGTTCCAGTGACTGTTTTGAAGCATAGAATCCAATAGAACATTATACACCTGATTTGGTGAGGGCAGCACAGTTTGTCACTGGAAGTTGGCATGTCCATCATAAAGGTAGAAATAGAAATGCACAAATCTAGAGGCATATACACTCCTGTAATTCATACAAAAAATAATATAGGGCGAGGGAGATAGTTTTGAGTGAGATTGTTTTGTAGGTCCTGTGCCTGCTGTTTCATCAGTAGGATCCGAATCTGTCCATTTTAAACCAAGTAAATAGAGGGTTGTGCTGGTGCTCACTTGTAAGTTTCCTCTGGAAAGGCAGAGATCCAGGAGGCCAGGCCCCAGGAGAGGGGCTGCCTCTAGTTGAATGCTGAATGTGGCACCTCATGAGAGCCACAGTGCTGTCCCCTGAATCCTCCATAGTGTTTGATTTAAGGACTAACAGCCTGGGGATGGTGTCAGCTGAGGGATAGAACCTGCAGGAACAAACACTTCTTTCTGTTGGTGCTCCCGGACTTACACAGCACTCCATGCAAGGGCATCCTCTGTCTGTGTTTAGAGTTCTAGATTAAAGGACTACTTTTTTAGATTCCTTAGGTGAGTTCCCAAAAGGGTCCATCCCAGACTGTCTCCTTCCTTCCCAAGACCACAACCGTACGCCCCAGGGGAGAGTTGCCACACCATCCTCTTTGGCAGTAATATGAATGTGTGCCTGTAAGTTAAAAAGAAAAAAAAAGTTAAACATTTTTTATCAAAATAAAATTTTATTTTTGTATTTAAAAAGAGAAAATTATATTAAAACCTAATATGCTTCCCAAGGGATGACGTCCTACAAGGTCCTACCATGTCCACACCTGTGTGCACACCCATGTCTGCAGGCACCCAACCACGCACATAGAGACACACACATGGTACCTATGTGTGACACACCCTCCAGTCACATCTAAATAAGACCATAATGTATAGGGGTACAGTCTGTTTTATTCCATGACTATGTTTGGAAATACAACTCAGTGTAATCTTTTATTGGTAATAGAAAAATGTTGAAATTGTTCCTCCCATCTGTCTGTATAGCCAAGAAAAACAATGTGACGCTGCTCACCCACCATTCTTGGTATGCATTCACATGTTCACAGATCTTTCCTAGTCTCAAATCTCTAATGAGCAAAATAGTTATGGGGAAACACTGGAAATGTTTTTGTGGGAATGACAAAAGTGTTTGCTTGCCAGCAAGGTTTGTCATTAAGCCATGGAGAGATAGTAAAATAAAGCTAGAAACAGAAACGAAGTTAGAAGGCCCCGGAGGGAGCAAAGTGTGACTATCTACACACGAGAAGATGCTGTATGCATAAGAACCATGAAGACCTTCAACTGTGCTGCTATAAAACACGGACAAGCCAGGTGTGCAGTGTTTGTGTGCAATCCAGCACTTGGGAGTCTGAGGCAGGAGGTTCTCTGCAAGTTGGAGGTTAGCCTGGTCTCCAGAGCATGCTCTAGTCCTCCAGAATAATGACTTCGAAACTTCATAATCACGCACAAAAACTAAAGTAGAAAGAAAATGAGATCATCAAGTTTGCATCAAGCCAAAGACTAATAAGAGCGATGGTAGACTGTAAAATATGTAGGAAACAAGGGTAGGAAAATATATTTACAACAGCATGTGAATACTAAATACCTGCCAAAATACTGCACAGCAGAAATGTACAATCTCAAAATCAAAAGATCCACAGTAAGACAGAGAGGTCCATTCTTTCCAGTGATTAAATGTTGTGTTTAGTGTGATGAGCAAGTGTCATGAGGATAAAAGGCCCAGTGTTGGGACCAGGATGTAGGAAAGGGTTAACTAGGCAGAGTCAGGAACCAGGGCAACAGACTCTGGACCTGCATGGAGGTGCAGATTTCCTGTACTGTGCAGCAGCAAGCATTTTTTTTTATGCAGCCTTTGGACCAATGGGGAATCAACATGAGTTCTGGAATAGTTAAGCATCTTAATGTCGCTATGGGGAGGTACCAGGCTGCCAGCATTCGAGGGCACTTCTGTAAAGCCTGGGGCTGGGCAGCTCTCACCCTAATCCAGGGCAATTCAGAACTTTCACTGGTTTGCTAGTATCTTCTGTTTCATGTCAAGCTGCATACCAGTGGGCATGGGCACTAGCACTATCGTGGCTGAATGGAAGCCTGCCCACTGTCCACTGGGCCCCACCCAGGGTCTGCAAGACCCACAATTCAGATGGGTTTTCCAAGACAGCTTTTACTAGAGAGCAACAAATGATGCCAGCAAAGTTGAGTTTGCATTTGAAAGTGAGGGAAACCCAGTCTAGCTTACCCCATGCAAGAGTAAATTCCAGGGAGTATGCTGATCCTAGTGTAAGTAACAGAATAGTCTAGTTCACGGTTTAAAACACGCTCATGATCTCACAATGGGATGAAGCCTTTACATAACTGTCCACAGCCATTATCTATTGAAATGTTGAGAACTGTGTTAAGGGCCTTGATCAAGCTTGTCCAGCACCACAGCTGCCTGCTGAGTACGTCTCCAGCCCTAAAATGTTTTTAAAATGTCTTTTAAAAAATAAAGAATACTAGCAATAAATGACCCCCAAAAGGTATGAATTTGTGTTTGCCGAAAGTTATTAAAGATTGAATTCGGACGAAATCATAAACACAAGTCCATGAATCCGAGAACAGAGTGGGAGAATGAGCCAAGCCACAAATAGAGATAACTATAAACAGCTTCTGCATGCTCTCTCTCATATGTGAAGACGTTTAAAACGAGAAAAGGAAAAGAACACAGCAGTAGAGGCTGCAGCGGTGAACAGGACGGTGGTGAGGGTAGGAGAAAGGACTGAACACCCAATGTGCATGTGTGAAATACCACTCAAATTTAAGGTCCATCTAAATCAATGAATACAATTTAAAACCCAGAAACCAATCAATGAGGAAAAGATCAAACTTAATAGAAGCAAAGAAATGGCCCACAAAGGGCCAGAATTTGCTTCCCAGCACCAGTATTACCACCAAATCAGGTGGCTTTCAGAACTACCTCCTATCAATCAGTCCAACACCATTAGATCCTCTGCCCTCTGCTGGCAATGCCTGGTACTGCACCTATGACCTCAAAAGGCCATAAAACTGCATGTCATAAAAATAAATCTTACACTTGAATGAGCACCCTAAAAATCATGAAACTCAACTCCACAATGAAACTATATAAAGGATTTCACAGATTTTTGTCTTGAGAAAGATGCTAGGCAAAACCAAAACGAAGTATGTTTTTGTATACCTGGTTAAAATTTAAAAAATATTCACAACACAGGTAAGCAAATAAAGGTAGCATTTGAAAATGTTTTTAAGATAGGGCTGTGGATGTTAGTAATATACTCCAAAATGTATGCCCATGTCAAAAAACTGTGACTCGACTCATGGTGTAGCTCAGCTGAGAGAATCTTTTCCTCAAACCCTGGGCTCAACCGCAACACAAAATCTACTTCAGGCTGCGTGGTGTGCACCCGTGGTCACAGTACTCAGGAGGAGAAGGAGAGGGAATGAAAAGTGCCAAGTTCTCCTCGGCTCTGTGTAACAAATCTTTTCGTGGAGAGAGGCAACACACACATGTCTATTTACCACAGATAGGAAACCCAAGACAGACTACAGTATAGATACCACCAAAGTCCAGCTTAGGAAACCAGAATTTTACTGGGGTTACTTACAGGAATATGGGTGAGGGGTTACTTACAGGAGCAGAAATGACTCAAAGACAGCTGTGTCACCAAAGTCCACCCCAGCATGGGTGACAGCTCACGAAGCTGGGGACCTGGAGCACACCACACTGCCTACGAGCAGCTCAACAGGTTGGAGAGTGTGCTTTCCAAGTGACTCAGTTGGGATAAACCTCTTCCAGGCAACTCAGCTGAGCTCTGCTTCTTGCAGGCAGCTGGTCTGGTCTCAGAGCAGGCTTTGCAGCTTAGCTTGTCTGTGAGAGACACTCAGCTTTTACTGCTTACTCTAACAGGGGGCCCTTGTGAATATTTTCAGTTTCAGAAACTTCCTGAACGTCTTTTGACTTCTTTACCTTCCTGTTTAAAGGGGTTTCCCTGCATGCTGGAAAGGCTCAGTCTCACGTAACGGTTACAAATCCCTCGGCTATGTAGTGAGTCTGCATTCAGCCTTAGCTACTTGAGGCTGTCATAAAAAAGACTTGGAAACAAAGAGAACAACCGACAACCAAGAAGCTCTGTTAGTGTTTTATGCCTTCATAAACTGAAAAACAGCTCAAGTACTGAACTGTTTCTTCAGAGCCTGGCAATCTGCATATACCTGGACAAGTGGACACAGAAATGCTCACCACTGTGACCTCCATTTGTGGTGAAAATTTGTAAATTCACATTAATAAATGGTTGTCTAAGTAAGGTGAGGCTCCTGTGTATATTCATCTTTAATAATTTAGGAGCAGGTCTTTTGAACTGCAGGGTTCCAACACAAGGGTGGAGGGATATAGGAGCTTCTATCAGAGTTCTTCTGTTGGCATCAGGATTTATTCAGGGACTGGTTAACGTGATGGAACCCTAGACCAGGCTTGCATGGTGCCCAAGTACATAAATCCCCTCAGACTATCACCAATGGAACAATCTTTGCCACAGGCTTTGGGGATTAAAGCAGAATCTGCTGGGGAATATGATGCTGCCTGTGAGCTTTCCACTGCATATTGAGGTTGCTGCCGGGAGCCTTTGGCATGGTCCCGGGTGATCTGCTTCCTGAAATACACTAGTGTTGTAGACGAACCCTGCTCTCTTCAAGTTTTTCAGGCGATCCCTTGTTTTGGCGCTCTTCCCTGCTTCTCAGGAGGCCGGACATACACCATTAGAGAAGAGGATACCGGTGTTCAGGCATCACTGACCATTCCTGAAGCTGAAACATTTACCAGGGTGGAAAGGTTGCAGGCATCTGAGTAGTTTGCAAAGAAAAGTGATACTTCTGCCACTGCATGAAGGCTACAAGTGAACATGACAGAAAGCAGAGGTGTTATGGGAAATTCTCACACTCTGGGAACAGTAAGACAAAAAAAGCAGCAGAGATGCAGCCCCAAACACAATCACTGACTGGTGAACTCACTGGACCAGTGGTGAATGGGTTTATGAACTATGGCTGGCATCTTGTTTGGAGTGTCTAGACAGCTATTCACATCTCTCCAGGAAAGGTCATACAACTGCTGGTGACTATTTGGACATGTCCTCACTTGGACAGTGAGGGTGACCCCATGATTTCATAAAGGGCTGCCCGACCTTGAAGACAGAACTGTGGGCTCTTCCTGATCCAGAGAAATGTTTTGGGTTGAGAGGACATGCTTTGTAGAGCTGGCAAGTAAATCCCTGCTGCTTTACAGTCTAGGTCAGGATGTTCTGAGAGTTCAAGGATGTCCTGGCAATTTAATGAGACACTTCTGTTAATATGAAATGAAATAAAGAGATGTTGGATGCATTTCCCCATATTCTGTGTTGTTAGGTCTCAAACAAGGGACAGATGTCTAACCGAGATGCCTATTGATAAATCAAATCTGCCAGGTTCTCCAGGCATCTCTCCGTTCCTGCCTCTTACATAGTCCTTACGGCTCGCATACCCAGCCCCCTGACCTAAAGGTCTTCAGACCAAGGATTGGGCTGGGCTGCCTTTTAACCAGCTTCTGTTCCCTGAATAACCTAGCCATCTTGTCTGTGACTGCCTTTTTTGACCATTGGGTCACTTTGTCTCCTGGATCTCCTTTCAGCCCTCTCCTCATGTGGCCCTACACAGTCTGGTGGCCATGCCCCTCCTGGGCTCTCCCAGTTGTCTCAAACGCTGGCCGTGCTCTCCCTAGTATCTACAATAATCCTTCTCTCCACCACATGTAGAAACAGTAATGTCCTCCTTTTATTTCTTTCTGTCATTCATCTGGGGCCCAGCCCACAGGCTGGAAGTCTGCCTCTTTTTACCAAGCGGCTGAGCTGAATGTCTTAATGTACCAAGCTGCTGAACTGGCTCTCTTAATGAACGTTAGGGTCATTTGTTTCTGCTTGCGCCTGCCATCCATCAAATTTGACACCAGACTCATTTTAATGAATCAATTCATTGTTTATGTTCTATGTGCTTTGGTGTTTTGCCTGACTGTCTGTCTGAGGGTGTTCTGTCCCCTGGAACTGGAGTTACAGATGGTTGTGTGCTGCTAGTGGGTACTGGGAAATTAACTCGGGTCCTCTGAAAGAATAGCCAGTGTTCTTAACCTCTGAGCCACCTCTCCAGCCTCTTGACCACAGTTTCTAGCGGTTGCTTTCTTGGCTGCTTCTCCCCTCTACATGGTCCAACCATTTCCCCCATAGACACATCACTTTCTAAAATTTAACCTATTCCTTTATGTGTGAATTTTTCCTTCTGCACTCGTGGCTGTGTATCCTATGCAATCTACGAATTTGGAGGGCAGGAGAGGGAGGCAGATCACGTGAGTCTGGAGTTACTGTGTGTGGTGAGGGTACCTAGAGAGTGCTGAAGTCCCACTCAGGTTTTCAGGATGAGCAGCCAGTGCTCTTAACTGCTGAGGCCTCCCCTTCATTACCAAAGTCCCCTCTCATGGGCCCAGTGGCTCTGTTTGATGATGACCCTGACTCTCTGGAGCGCTGTCATGGAGCTTCCTTTTGGATATCCCTGGGCCTCAGTGGGAAGAGCCCAAGGAAGGGTTATAAGTAAACAGGATAAGCTACATTAACTGACCACACTGTGTGACAGGCACTGGACTTCTTGGGACAGTGTCC
Organism: Grammomys surdaster; assembly: GCF_004785775.1. NCBI lineage: Eukaryota > Metazoa > Chordata > Mammalia > Rodentia > Muridae > Grammomys > Grammomys surdaster. The sequence continues at coordinate 33,659 of NW_021605349.1, read as the reverse complement.
CACAGTTTATGACAGCCTAAAACAGTAATATAAGACCTCACTTGGAAATAAGGTCCTCGCAAGTATAATTGAAGTAAAAAGGAGACCACAGTGGATTAGAGAAGGTCCTAAATCCAAGGATTTGAACTCTTAGGATAACTCCATAGTCAGAGGTTGAGCAATTCAGACCATGTCTGGCTCTGTCAGAGACCAGGAATCTGGGTCCAAGTGCTTACATTCAGGTGGATTACATCCAGTGACTTCAACTCCAGGGCTGCTGATCCCCTCTTCTGGCCGTTGAGGGCAAGCCCAAAAGAAAGACATACATTTTTTTTTCCTATGGAAAATCCATAAGCGTGGGGAAAGGTTGGCAAACTCAGAAAGCTTCAAAAGTGAGAGATCCTGAGAGGAAAGGCACAGAACACGGCTACACCCACCGGATGGTAGAAGAGGCAAGGAAGGATCTCCTCCTAGTGTGTTCCCGAGGAGCACGGACTTTTAAAGTCTGATCCAGTAGCGCTTGAGTAAATAACCTGCCCATTTTCTCAGTCCCCTGCTTAGTAGGAGTTTCTTTCCAGGGCCCTGAAACCTAGAGAAGCAGGGCTGTGCTGAAGGGTTTTACAAACATGCATCACTTTTCAGACAGGAAGGGAAGCCCACGGAGCACCCAGCACATCCAGCTCCTTACAAAGCCTGGAAGTTCTCCCTTCCCCAATATCCTCCCCGCTACAAAGTAGCCTGTCCGTGTCCAAACATTCAGGGCTCTTCTGGACACCCCTGGGCAACTACCTGGCACATTAGCATCCCTCACTGTGTTGTCTAATCATTTTGTGGCTTGGGATTCGTTAGGAACCAGAAGGACACAGGCACCTCCTGAGTTCCTTTTTTGGTAAAATCTCAGCACTGCCTCTTTATTTGAAAACACAAAAAGCTATACTTTGTTGTTTATGAATACACAGAAATGGGACTTGGTCAAAGCTGTTGGGATAGCTGCTCCTTGTCTCTCCCCTGAAGATTCCTGCCCCAGCTCAAACACTGACATCAGCAGCCACTCCCTGAAGGCCTCAGATCACAAGACAGGAATGGAAATGAGGTGAAGAGTCAGTGTTGTCCTGTGAGGCCATGTGTCATGTGACAGCCGGTTACAACTGAGAGCACCAGGTAGAGTGTACCCAGCAATGATGCGGGACACTGCTTTGATCATCTGTGGAAATGCCAGACAGTGCGGGGACCAAGGAGTCTGTGGCTTTAAGCCACCGGCCAGGAGCCTGAGGTGGCTTCTGATGTAAAGTGTCCACAGCCTAGGGATAAGCTAGGCAGACTGGAGCAGAGCTCTCAGAGGCTGCCCAAGATGATCCCACATCTTGTGAGCAGGAGTCCCTTGCCATCCTTGGTGCTCCCAGGACCTTGCTCTGCCCTGAGAACAGGCAGAGCCTGGAGCACAAGGAAGAAGGAAGAGGGACCAGAGGCGTGACTCAGGGTTGGGGTGCCATTTTGAGGGAGAGTGGTTTCACAGGGATCAAAAAGGCATTGAAGTTCCCCAAGTAGGGACTGGAATAGTCCAGTATGCAAACGTGTGCTTCTTGGTGGCTAGCCTCCTATCCTTGACTAGTGCTGTCCACTGGGGTCCTTGCTAAACATCTCCTGATGTGTCCTCTTATTGTGAGACTGGAAAAAGACACATCTCTGTCCAGTGGACTCTGTACACACTTCTGCAGTTGTGACCTGTCTGGTTCTTCTGCAGTCATTTCCCCCGGAGGCAGGCATTCTTCCCATAGCCATCCCTGCTTCATGCGGGTAGTTCTGAGCTCACAGGCTTGCATACCAGGTCTCACAGAGCTAGATACTCTCTGTGCCTGTGTGCCTCCTGACTTGCTCCTGTAGCTGGGCCCACGGGGGATCTAGGGCCAGGTTCTAACTTGGGGTCACCTGTGGAGAGTCACCTAGAAGAGGATGTGAGCCCACATCCAAGGTGTCCTGGGACTTGCAGCATTCCTGAGTTTTCCCAGTGTTAAGGTGAATTGACATGGTTACACCATATAGGGGACAGGGAGAAGGCCCTGCAAGTGGGCGGAAGCTGGATTCTGTGTAAGCTGAACTTAAAACACAATGACATCATTGGTGGACATAGACGACTTCTTACGGCCAGGGAGAGTGGGTGTTCTCCTGGCTACCATCCATGGGATCCTTCTGGGAAAGGTTGGGTGATACTTCCTGGGTCAATTCCATGTCAGGAACTTAGGGACTCCTGGGGAGAAATTGAAGAGGCCCGAGGACCAGGACAGAGGGCAGAGGTCAAAGAGGTAGCAACAATGGCAATAATATGGGCAGCATGCCACCCTGGTGCGTGTATAACTCGCAGCCCGGCAGTTGCAAGGTTGGCAGTCTGGTCCATGAAGTAAAGAGACCTGTAAGCATGCCAGGCCCAGACCTAGGAGAAGGTATGCCTCTGCTAATCTCAGTGGATAGACCCATCTGCATCCTGTAAGATGGTCTATGCCAGGGTGTAGACTGTCCACCACCCAAAACTGTTCACATCTTGGGGTAGCTTACCCTCCATGAAAACTAATTTCCTTCTTTTTGTCTGCACTTCAAGGTAACTTGTCTAGGAGGGTCAGCTCTGTGCCTTCAACCATATACAGGAATGACGCAGATTAGGCGTCACAGATTCCAGGATAGGTACTCCCTGAGTGCATAACATGCCTCTGTACAAAGTAACCGATGACCCCCAGTGAAGGTGGGACAGAGAATGCAGGCAGCAGTGTTCCTGATGACTGCACTTCAGAGGCCTCGTGTTTTCCACCCAAGCTAATCGCCCTCACTTGACGTGAGGCTGCCAGTCACTTGATCTCTGCCTCCCCCCAACACCTTGTGGACTCTGTCATCACATGGAGGATTTTTCAAATGCATTCTTCAGTTTAGTGTTGTGCAACAGGCTTCTGTGCACATATGGGTCAAGGGAAAAGCGACCATGTTTTCTGGGTAAATGTTGGAAATTATTTTAACATGTCACACCATGAGGAGCTAGTGACAGTTGCTTCCACAGCTCCCAGAAAACCCAGAGCCATGTTCTTCTCAGCAGACTGTGGGAGAGGCAGAATGGACTCTAACAGTGTTTGGCTAGTGTCTGCTGGGCATTCAGGTGAGCTGGTCTAAAGGTAGTTCCTGATCTAAAGGTCAGCCTTTCCTGGGGAATGATGCCCTGAGGCCCTGTGGCAGAACTTGGACCTCCACATTTCCCCCAGGTCTCACAGCCTAAATCAGGCCACACTTCCTGAAGCCCCCCTGCCATAGAATTAAGAGACAGTGCAGTACAGTACAGTACAGTACAGTACAGTACAGGATGTGGCTTGAGAGATGTCAGTATATGGCACCCTGCTTCCCTATACTTCCTGTCATATAAACCACCCTGGACTAAGTCATGTGACATGAAACATTCTTACCACAATTACATGGTTTTTAGGGATTGGACCTTGCATTCCTTCTCAGGATGGTGTGAGTTTCCTCAGCAAGACTGTTACTAGATATCACTGGAGATGAAGCAGGCTGCTGTGGGGAAGGCTCTTCTCTCATGCTTCCCCTTTCTTTCTCATGTTCAGTCATTCTCTCTGCTTGTGGAGACAGTATCTGACTACACAGGCCTAGCTGGCCTGGAGATAACTATGTAGACCATGTTGTTATCCACAAACTCACAGAGTTTATTCTGTCCCTGCCTTGAAAGTGCTCGAATGACTGGCGTTTACCCCCATGTCCAGCACATTCTCACCCTTAATCATGTCCAGCACCTCTCGTGCTCAATGAAGCTGTTCACTGGGCATTAAAGGGAAGCCTCCCCTCCACTCATCTCTCTCCTCGGATTCCTCCCCCCAGCCATGTCCCGTCTAACGATCTTCATTCCACATCAAGGCTCAATCATGACCTTGAAGTCCTGTGGTTCTATCAAACCTCATTCCTGAAGGGAATGTGTGTGTCTGCTTTGAGGACATACCACCGTGGGATTTTTTTTTACTTCTTTTACTCTCCCTTTGTATCAAGTGGGCTTTCCTTGGGCTCTAAGGACTGTAAAGCCACAGGACCAAGACGATTGCCTAGTTTATTCACTACTTCCATGTTAGAGTCTTGGAGTTAGTGGCCCACAGGGAGTGGATGAAGGAATGGGTAAAGGTCCATCAGATGTCTTGCATACTAAGACTAACAGTGGCTGCGTGGTAGCAATGAGGGTTAGGAGTTTCTGTGTTAATGCAGGACTGCCTTCCATCAGAGGAGCTCTAGCATGAATAGCAAATGTTGAAGATGGCTGTGACCTACTCACAGAATCCCTATCCCAGTCGTGGTACAGGGCCCCAATGTGAAATACATCCAGGACCCACACATTCGACAAGAACACTGCCTTGCCAAACTCACCCTGGCTTACTTACAGGAACCCAACCACCATTCCTGCAGCCCCCACCACTCCCACAGAAATCCTCGGTAGAACACTGTCTAATCACTTAATGGCCAATTTTTATTTGGAAAGCGTATTTGATTTTGTTTGTCTGCCCAGGGACACATTTCTGTCACAGTGCCTAAGCCAGAGGTCTAGTACTCCAAGGGCACTTCCAGGCCTCATGTTTTCCGCCCAAGTACTAGAGCCTGCCAGGGAACATTGCAGTAATCTCTTTCCAAATTCAGAGAACACCCCAGGGATCATGGGACAGTACATTCATATGCTCTTCCTATACTAGGGTCAAAATGCATAAGAGGATCCATGTTTCCCTTCATGAAGCTTCCCATTGGCCAGAAGAGCATTGTGAGCACATGCCTCACTCCCATTGGTTGGTTCGTGTAACAATGCCCACTGGTTACCAAGTTCTCAGGAGTGGCTGTGGAAGGGACTCCTGCTGAGCGGCTGGGGTGGTAGGATGAGCCTGGCTGTCCAGGGGGCTGCCTGGTAGCCATCTGGTACCATTTCCCAGGTTTGAGGGAGGAAATCAAGAGGTGACATCATGGGGGTCACAACTTCCCGACCTTCATGCACCTCATGCACCTGCTGCAGCTGTTTCTCTGACTGTGGTGCCTCAAGTTTAAGCAGGCTGTGGTTTCGTCTAGTGTACTTCTTTCGGTCGAATACTGACTCTGTGGGAATAAATCGGTCACACCTGGAAACTATTCTTCAGGAACTAGGTATCCTATTCTTCTTTGCATAAAATACCTGAGAATGGCCCTTATTAGCTGTGAGCATTGGCAGGGGGTGGGGTGGGGTGAGGAATGACCATGCCTGTAGCTGTCCTCAGTAGCTACTGAGCTGGAGGGTATCTGAGATACCCATGATTCAGGTGAAATTTGAAACGCTACCAAATTGCCTTGGTGGGCCAATGTGGGAAGGGACTTTGACCAACTTTCCCCATTAGGGATAGAAAAAGCCCTTGAGAGTCTTCCTTCTACTTCCAGGAGCAGGGAAGCACTGTTGTCTGAACACAGATTGCCCCTTGCTTCTTCCCCTCCCAGCTTGTATTTGGAGGCAGGAATGGAGTCAGTCCAAGTTCTTTCCCATGGGTGGAAGTTCAGGGCCACGATTTCACCCAACTTGTTCCCTCCAAGATGGGTCTCACATTTAGTCAGCCCTCAAGTGGAATGTGTAGATGGCCTGTTGGTGGTTGGGAGTCTAGGACAATGTAAGACTTCCTGAGGTGGATCCACCAAAGCTCTGAAGTGATTCTAACTTGAGTCTGGTGGTTCCTTGTGTCAAGTATGTGGTTAATATTCATGAGCAATCCTTTCAGAGAAACCCTTGTCTTGCCTTGCCAATCCTACAGCCATTTGGCTTCGAAGGCAAGAGGGTCACAAGCTTGATGCCAACCTAAGATGCATAAAGAATGAGTCCTGGGCCTGTCTAGTGCCACAGTGTGAGCCTTGGCCTTACAAATACAAACCAGTTTTATGGCTTACCTGGTTGTCATGCTGGAGATGGATCCTAGGGTCTCCTGCATGCCAGACAACCAGTGTACAACTCAGTCTCCCTCCAGGTCCTTTCTTCTCTTGGGAGTTTGACTCAAGGACTCACTTTGTTTCTCAGGATGACCTCAAGCTTGATCTGAAGCCTAGGAAGGTCTTGAACATTTGATCCTTCTCTGTCATTATTCCTAGTAGAAAGGTTGAAATACCTGTTGTCACAGGCCTGTCTCTGATGAGTCCTTAAAACCTATATGTACTGCCTCTCACCATGGTAACTTGTTAAGTAACACTTTACAGTGACTGTGGTCCCATAAAGAATGCCGACCAGCAGACACAGTGACAGCAATAGCATTTGAACTCTAAGGTGTACAAGACACTCACAGTTGCCAAGGAGTTGTCACGTATGTGCTGGCTAATGTGCACAAGAGCAATCAGGAGACACGGATTGCAAAAGTGGTCAGAGACTTAAGAAATGTACTGGGGTTATGCAGACCATCAGGGAAGGACGCTGGGGTTACAATCAAGGCTATCAGGGGCTCAGCTCATGCTTCTCACCAGGATCCTCCTGTGAAGAGCATGGCAAAGCCAAGACTGAAGCTTGACATTCTGCCTTCAGAATCCTGCAGATGCCCCATAGTGCTTCCAGTCCCTGTCATGTGCTCCTGAAATCAGAACCATTGTTTGCAGAAGGACATGCTAGTGAACCACATCCCCCTGGGGGAGGATTCTTTGGAGTGGGCATTTGCTTTGGAGCTTAATTCACGGCACCTGCTGTGTCCCTGATTTACAGGCGAAGGAAACACTAAAGTTGTGAAGGGCATCGTGACGAGTTGCGGGAATGATTACGGCTGGATCGAAGACTGTGTCTTCTTCAGCACTGATGTTGTCCTTGGTGCTGTGCCCCTGCATGCTGGAGACAAAGTCCTTGCACTTGTGGAGGAAGACCCACTCTCTCATGAATTGAAAGCAACAGAAGTAAGCTGTACATAGATTTGTGAAGACTTGCTCTTCCCATGGGGTTTTTGTGAGGTTTTGTGGTGTCCTGACACAGACAGGCCTGTGGTACAATAGATCATAGGCCTGGGGACTACTGGGAGTGGTAGTAGATAGGCAAGTGCCTGGTACTTCACTCCGCAAGGAAGATCTGTTTGAGAGAAATGACAATGGAGTTGATGTTGACAAGTAGAAAGTCCCCAGAGGAGAAAGAATTACCAATGAGACAAGCTGTTGTGCAACAAAGACAGATGACATAAATCTGGAAGTTTGGATCTCCTAAGGGTCTTTCCTAGCACAGTCCTTCTATGGACAGTGTTTTAGAAATGTAGATTTACATTTTATTTCTAATCAGGTTTTATAGTGGCTTATTTCTCTCGTAGGTCTGTATTTTTTCAGTACAGGATGCACCTAAGGAAATCAAAGATTTATCTGTTTGTGTTTCCCATGTGAAGAAAAATATCATCTACATCGCTGATGAATACCACTTCTACCTAGACAGGATTTCTAAAGGTTTGTTTCAAATGTTAAACATGTGTGGTAGTTAAGAGCACACACTACTCTGGCAGAAAACCTGAGTCTGGGTTCCTAACACATGTATGTGTGTGCATGTGTGCACGTGTGCATGTGTGCAGAGAGCAGGGGGGAAAGCCTGCAGAGAGGCAGAGGCTGCAAAGCATACAGGGGCAGGGGGAAGAGAGCAAGAGAGAAGGGAGGCTGCAGTGGGAGAGAGAGGGAGGGTGTGAGGGAAACAGAGAAAAGGAGAGGGAAAGAGAGAGAGGTAAGTAGAGAGGGCAAGGCAGGAAAGGGGGAAGAGAAAAGGCAGGAAAATAGATGTGATTGAGAGACGGGTGGAGGGAGAGGGAGAGAGAAGGAAGAGAGGGACAGGGGTAGTTGAGGAGGAGAAAGAAGATGAGATAGAGCAGGAGGGATAGAGAGGATTGAGATTTGTAGATAACAAAGAGAATGGGAAGCAGAGAGAGAGAGTGAGAGAGGGATGGAAAGACAGAAGAAGGGGACAGGATATACAGAGAGGGAGACAGGAGTGAAAGAGGAGAGCTTGCTAGCTTGAAGACAACCTGGGACCCTGAGACCCTGTCTCCACAAAGGACTCTGAATGTGACCAATTAAGCAGTAAATCTTCGGGGTCCCCAAAGAAATAACTGTGATGTCATTGTCCATTTGTCCAGTTGACTCTGCCAAGGGAGTGGAGGAAAACCAAAGCCCAAGAATGATAAATTTCCATTGTGGGCAGGAAGCCACCTGCACTTTGCACCTACTGCTTGCTTGATCCTGGTCTTACAAGTCAATGTAACCAGTGCACTTTTCTTGACAAAAGTTAAAACATAATCTCTTTTATCCAGAATCCCACAAAGATGAGACTGGAGCTAAATATAGAACTTTCAACTCCCTTTTCTCTTAGCCATCTTAGGTTTTATGCCTTATGAAGGGGACTGGTTGGATATTGAATACTCTGTGGTACAAGGATCCTCAAAAATCACAGTACACTCAGTGAAGGCCACAAAACGCAGGCAACTGGAAGAGGTAATCAGTTTCTATGTTGTTGGGTTGCTGGAAAGCTTCTTGTGGTGATATTAGTGACTGTTTGGTGTGCTGGCATTTGGGAACTATGGAAGCATGGACCCTTGGGCCATTTGCTTTAATGGTAGGACTTTGTAAAGGAGTAACAAGGGGCAAAAGAGAAAAAACATACGTGGACATACTGCAGTTTCGAGGCACAGGGTTTCCTAGGTTGACCATTACTTGGGATGTCCTAGAAACAACAGGAAGGAAAAGGAGCAGTCCAGAGAATGTTGCTGGGAAGGGGGAATGCAAAGGGGGCAGGAGGTGGGGATGGAGCAGTGGCGAAGCTATCCTGAAAATGAGATTCCACATGGGTAAACGTGAAGCCACAAGCTTGAAGAGTGACAGAGGGCAGAAGTAAGAGTCCACTTTATGCTGGACTTCATCCTGTTTCATTCAGTCCTTGATCTGTCAACGTTAAGCACGGGGGCTAATGGCCAGAGATGATTAACGTTTAGGACAAAGTCTCCATAGCCAGGAAAGCTCCACCCGAGAGCTTCCTCTTTGATTAGAGTGAGGTTGGATCTGGGAAGGATAGTGGGGAACACAGCAAGCCAGTGTTGGCAGTGCAGCAGGCAGGACAGGCAACAGTGAGAGAGCAGGGTCAACAAGAGGTTACTGCCAATACGGAGGGCCAGGATGACCAAGGCTTCACACTCACTGCCACCCTTTCTCCAACAGGTGTTTGTGACCAGTATCCACCGTAGAGAAGGAATGTTGAACCACAGCATCTTTTTCACCCTGGACTCCCTGCACCTTCCCTTGGGATACACCCCTTTTGTAGGCCACATGGTCAGCGTGGTGATAGTTCAGAGCATCCGGCCCAATTACAACTGGAGAGCAATCTCCATGACCCCAGTTACAGGAGCAGTACAGGACAGGGGCGTTGAGAATCCCTCCTCATTGTTATTCTTATACCAATAGAAGGCTCCATTTAATGCAATGCTTAGGTTAGGAATTCTAAAGAAAATGTTAAACACGAACTTTCAGTCAACAGACTGCCTAGATCTATGCCCAGCGGACATGCATCATTGTGGGCAGGGGTCCATCTTTCCATGGACTTTCTAATCATGGTCTTCTGGAGAAAGAATCCCAGAAAACCCTCCACCTGTAGTGATAGACAACAAGGGCAGGGTTCGTGTTATTAATTTTAATAAATGAAGTTTCTGAGCAGCAACAGAGCTTATCCACGGCCATGGCCAACTGATCGTCCAGTCCCCAGGAATCGAGTTGATCAGCGTCCCAGTAGAGCAGAGGTTACTTTGCACACAAAGGCATCCACAGGTCTGGCCCCTAGGTTTGCAGGGACTGTGTGGTCCTGCACAAGTAGGACCCTGTGGACCTGGCTTGATGATTGGGACAGAGCCACTGGAGCTCAGGGACTTGGGTATATGCTTGTACTGGCAAATGGTACAAGAACCACCATGAAGGCTCCTGGGAACACTTTCTTATCAGTGTCCTCTGATCACCAGGGAGCTCTTGGTGACAAGCAAGTGTCACTTGAACACCTAGATACAGGCTGTTTTGAAGAGCCCAGGCCTACCTCTGAGTGTCCCAGGAAGCCCCCTACTTGGGAAATGTTGGGCCCTGTTTCCTCATCCTCCCATTTCTTCATGGACTCTGGCCTTTCCCACACATGAACCCAGCTCATCTACCCACACATTCTCCAACCTTAACCTTCAGCCTCTGGCTTCTTCCACATCCTTCTGCCGTGCTCCCTGGGACCCTAGCTTCCTCCTGAACCCTCTGCCCTCTTATCTAGCCATCTCACCTCACCTCCACACCGTTTCCTGAACTCCCTACCCTCCTTAGCTCCTTCCTGCCCTGCTGCTGTACAGCCTTCTGTCCCCTCGGGTCGTCTCCTACCTGCTCTTTACCCCAGATCCTACTGCTTTTCTTCCCTGGCTTTTCTGTCCTTCAGACTTTCTGTCCTGCCCTGCCCACCTAGCCTGTGCTCTGGCCCTCCCTTGAGCTCCTAACTTTCTAAGCCTCCAAGAACTCCTCCTAGCTTCCCTCCAGAATTCTCGCCCTGCCATAAGCCTCCTGCCTGCCCTCTGCCACTATTCCCCTCCCCTCTGCATTCCTCCTAAGCCTGTACATTCCTAGGACATCCTGAGCCACACACCTAGAACATTCTGAAGCCTCCTTCCCTCACCCTGGACCTGCTTCACTGCTTCCCATACCTCCCCAGGGTGCTCTTGCATTCCTCCACAGCATTTAGGCCTCCTCTTCAACCATCAGCACCCTTCCTGATGTGCCTGCCCTCCTCCATCCCTGACTGCCATCCTCTCCTCAGCCCATCTGACCACCTAACAAATCCTCTCTCTGCCTCTGAAATCCTGCTGTCACTCTTCACAGCCTCCCTACTGTGTCTGCTCACACCCATGCCTTCCCAAGTGTCCTTGCTCCTCCTGCCCTGAGACCATTGCTTTCCTCCTTGCTGTTGTGCCCATGTCCCGGTAGTATGCGTCAGTCTGCTTTCCTTCAGACTTCTCCCATGCCCTGCCCTTCTCACATTTATCTTAGCCCTGTGTCTCATCCAAGCCTCTTACTGTCCCTTTAACTAATGTCCCCTTCCTCAGTGTCTTGTAGTCCTCCAGAGCCTTAGACCCTGCCCTAGAGTCTCCCAACCCCCTGCCTGCTGCTATCATAAACACACTCCTAGTATCTACCTGGATGGGGGCCAGATTCCTGCTCTCCTCCCCTTCCTTGAGCTGCACTCATAATCCTCAGACTCCTAACATCTAGATGGACGCCTCTTCCGAACCCAGCCTCCATTCCTCCCCAGAGTCTTCTGCCCTCCTGGGGAACCTTGTAGTATGCTCCCACCCTATCTGTGTGAGTCTCTTCACCTCTCTCCAATTTTCTTTCTTCCCCCAGGCACCCAGCATCAGGCTGAGACTCCTGCCCTACTCTGAGACCACCTACATACTCTGAGGCTCACATCATACCCTGAGGCTCATGGTTGTTCTCCTCAGTCAACTTCTGGCATCCTCCACAGGCTCATGGACTACCAGAATCCCCTGCCCTCTGCCAGACACTGTATTTCTACAGGAACCTCCTTTTCTTCTTTTCTCTTTTCTTCCTCCTTCTCCTCCTTTTTACTCCTACTTCCTTCCTTCATATTCTCTATTTTGTCTCCTTCCTTCTTCTTTTCTCATCTCTCCTCCCTCCTCTTCCCTCTTCTATCTTCTTTCCTTCTGTCCTATTTTCCACTCTTTCTCTTTATTTTCTCCCCCTGTAATTTCTCTTTTGCCCTTTCTTTTTCCTCATCTTCTCTCTTCACTCTTCCTTCTCTTCTTCAGTACCTCCTTCTTCCCTTCTCTTCCTCTTTTCATTCTCCTTCCTCTTTCCTTCTCTTCTCTTTCCTTTTCTCCTCCTTTTTTCCTTCCCTCCTCTAGCTTCTTCCATCCTTGTCCTTCTTATCAGCTTTCTTTTTTTCTCCTCTTCCCTCATCTTCCCAGATCTTCTCTTAATCCCTCCTCCATGCTTCCTCGTTTTTACTCCTTCCTCTTTCCTCCCTCCTCCTCTTCCTTTGACCTTCCTCTGTCTCCCTCTTTGCTCCTACCAACTATTCCCTCCTCTTCTCTCCTCCCTCTTCTTCCTACTCCACTTCCCTATTCCCTCCTTCCTTCCTCCTCTTTCCTCTTTTCTCCTGTAAGCCACCTTCTTTTTATCCTGATTTTTTCTGGCCTTTTATCTTCACTCCTGCTCCTTATTTTGTCTTCCTTCCACTTCCCTCCTCCCTCCACACCTGTCTCAAAACTCTTTCCTGCTCCCTGTTCACACCTGTTCCTTCATCTCTCCTTTCTCTTCCCTCCTCTTTCCTCTCTCCTCCTTCATCCAATCCCCTCTTCCTTCCAGCCTCCTTTCTCCTTCTGTTCTCTATTCCCCTTTCCCACTTCTCATCTCTCTCTGCTTCCCTCTTCCCTTTTCCCCTCTTCCTTACACTTCTCTCCTTTCTACCTCCTCCCACTATCCACTTCCTGCTCTTCTTTCCTCTTCCCTCCTCCCTTCTCTTACCTCTTTCATCTTCCCTCATCTTCCCTCCTCCCACCTCCTCCATCCTGGCTTCTCCCTGCTTTCTTCCTCTCTTTCCCCTTCATCCTCCTCATTGCTCCTCTTCTCTTCTTATGCCCACTTCCATTCTTTCTCCTCACCCTTACACCATTCTCTTCCTTACTCTCTTCTTCCATGATTTCTCCTTCCTCCTCTTCCCTCCTCCCTCTTCACTTGTTTTATCTCACTTCTATGTCCTCTAGGTCCCTCCTCCTTTCTCTTCCTTCTTTCAAACTCTAACATTGCAGCTTTCTTCCCTTCCTTCAGATCTCCGTCCTTTTCCCTCCTCCTTCCTCTAATTACCTCCTCTACCTTCCTCTTCTGTAGTTCCTCTTCCTCCTCCCCCTCCATGTCTCTCTTATCTTCCCTCTTCCCTGCATTTCCCTCCCCTTCGTTTCTCTCTCTCTATTCTGTTATCCCTCTTCCCCTCCACTTCATTCTTCCTCTCTCTTCCATACTCTTTCCTTCTATTTCCTCTGAGTTCTACCTCTCTCCATTCTACTCCCTCCTCTTCCTTTCCCACTCTTCTTCCTCTTTCCTCTTCCCTAATATTTCCTCCTCTTTCTTCTGTTTTCCATCCTCTTCCCTTCTCCGTTTTCTTATTTCCTCACCCCAACCCCTTCTCCCTCCATCTTCCCTGTTCTCACCACTTCCTTCTTCCAACCAACCTCTTCTCTCCTCCTTCTTTGTCCTCCTCTCTCCTCTTCCCTCCACTCATTTCTTTCTTTTCCCTTCCTTCCTCCTTCTTGAAAATTCTTCACTTTCACTCTCTTCCTCCACTTCTTCTCTCCTTACTCTTTAGCCCTCCATATTCTTCTGTCTTCATTTATTCCTTCCCTTCCTACTCTCTTCTTTTCACCTTCCCCTTTATTCTTCAGCCCCCCCTTCTCCCCTCCTCTCCTCCTATTTACTCCTCCCACCCACCCTTTCCCTCCACTCTCCTCCCCTCTAGTCCTTCTTCCCTCTTCTTTCTATCCTCCTCCCTCCTTTTTCTTCCTTTATATTCCCTAAATGCTCCTCTTTCTTCTTCCCTCTCCCTTTATCTCCCTTTTCCCTCATCTTCTTTCCCCATCCCTTTCTCTTTCAGCTCCATTACCCATCCCTTTCCACTTATTGCTTCTTTCCTTCTAGTTCCCCTTACCACCTCTTTTTCTTCATTCCCTCCTCTTTTCTCCTCTTCCTAGATCCTCTCTTTCCTTGTCATTCTTTTCCCTCATCTTCCTTCCTTCTTTCTTCCTCCTCCCTTCTCTTCCCTCCTTTATCTTCTCTCTGAATTCCCTCCCCTCTCCCTTCTCTTCCCTCCACTGCTCTCTATCCTAGTCTCTAAACTTCCATCTTCTGTCTTCTTCTGGCTCCCTCCTCCTGGCTGTTCGTCTCTCTTCCTCTTCTTCCTTCTTAACTGCTCTTCGTTTCTCTTCACACTTTTCTTCTTCCTCTTCCACTCTGTTCTCTTTTCCCCCTCTTACTTTCACATTCCTATTCCCTCCCTCCCTCCTGTTTCTCTCTTTCCTCCAATACCCTCTTCCCTCCTGTTTTCATCTCTCTCCCCTTTCTGCCTTCTTCCTCCCCCTTTCTTACCTAGCACCTTCTCCATCCTTTTTTTTCCATTCTGTATTTTATTACTGAAATACGTTGTCCTACCCACCCCAACCCAAAATAAAAATCTTAACCCTTGTCTGCTATCCTTGGCTTTATCCCCCAGCTCCACCCCCGGCCCCGCACAAGTGCCCCGGATTTCCTGCCCACTGGCTATTTCGGAGTGTGTCCATTATGCAGCAACGTGGAAGCCTCTGTGGAGAACACAGAGTGGGTGAAGGACCCTTTAAAAGGTGCTCATTTGAGAGCCCTGGCCACCTGCTCATAGGCCAGCTCTATCTCTTCATCGTCTGGACAGGTGGAGGCGAATTCTTCCCGGGCATATGCGTTGCTCAAGTACCAGTGCACTCCACGGAATGCTTCTGGGATGGTGAAGCCTCTGTACTTCTTGCACACCACCTGTACTATGTGAAGTTTTGGCAGCAGGTTGCAGTCAGCCAGGGTGAGCTCATTGCCATCCAGAAACTTCCTCTGAGAGATGCCCTCATCTTCGGCGCTGGTTTCATCTACTTCTTCCGGGAGTGGGGATGTCAGGTAATTGTCTAGAACCTTCAGGGCTTTCAGGAGCCCTTTCTCTAGGTTGTCATTGAGGGCTGGGTTTGAGTTCTTGATGTAGGCAGAAAACTTGGCAAATCCAATATATCCAGCCCCGAGGTGTTGGACTCAGGGTTCAGAGCAGCCAGCTTTGGGTACCTGGGAGGACACAGCACGGCCTCCAGGAATTCTTCGATCTTGTTGGTATCTGTGTGTACTTCGGTGCCATAGAGCAAGAACGGGAGCTGCCCACCATGACAAAGCTTCTGTACAGTCTCTGTCCGCCTCTTGGTGTCCACAGTGGTAACGTTGAAGGTGACTCCCTTGAGCCAGAGCACCATGAAAAGTCTCTGGGAGAAGGGGCAGTTTCCAATCTTGGCGCCATCACTGCCAGCCTTCACGAACAGTTCGACCTGAGGTTGTTCTTCAGCCATGGTTGCGTCGGGGACCAGGAAGCCTTCTCCATCCTTTTTTATTCTATTTCTTTCTCTTCCTTCCCACCCCTCTTTCCTCTTCCTTCTTCTTTAGTCTTCCCTCCTTGTCCTTCATTCCCACACTCCCTCCTCTGCACTCTTCCCTCCACTTGACTCCTTCTCCTGATTTCTTCTTTCCTCTTCCCTCCTCTTCCCACCTCTTTTCCTTTCTACTTCCTCTTTTTCCTTCCCAATGATCCCTCTACTTCCATCTTCTTTAGTCTTCCCCTTCTCTCTTCTGTTCACTTTCGTCTTCTAACCAATCACTTCTCTCTTCAGCTCTCCCCCTTCCCTTCTGTCCTCCATTCACTTTAATTCTCATTCCACTTCCCTTCTCCCCTTTACAGTTCCCCCTCCTCTTTCTTTATTAATTGTTTTATTCTTTTACATTTCAAATGATATTCCCCTTCCTGCTTTCTCATCCTCAACCCCGCCAACCCATTTCATCCCCCTCCCCATTGCCTCTATGTGGGTACTCCTCCACCCATCCACCCACTCCTGCGTCACCACTCTAGCATCCCTCTATTCTGGGCATCAAGCCTCCACAGGACCAAGGGCCTCTCCTCTCACTGATGCCAGATAATGCCATCCTCTGCTACATATGTAGATGGAGCTATGGATCCCTCCATGTATACACTTTGGTTGGTGGTTTTGTCCCCGGGAGCTCTGGGTTGTCTGGCTAGTTGATATTGTTGTTCTTCCTGTGGAGTTGTGATCCCCTTCAGATCCTTCAGTTATTCTCCTAACTCTTCCATTGAAGTCCATGGGCTCAGTCCAATGGTTGGCTGTGAGTATCTGCATCTGTATTGGTCAGGCTCTGGAAGAGCCTCTCAGGAGACAGCCATACCAGGCTCCTGTCAACAAGAGCTTCTTGGCATTAGCAATAGTGTTTGGTGTCTGCAGATAGGATGGATCTCTAGTGAGGTGATCTCTAGATGGACTTTCCTTCAGTCTCTGCTCTATTTTTCGTCCCTGCATTTCCTTTAGACAGGAATAATTCTGGGTTAAAATTTTTGAGATGGGTGGGTGGCCCCATCTCTCAACTCTTACATTCTTACTCCACCTTCCTTCTTCCTCATCTTTCCTTATCCCTTCTCCGTCCCCCTCCCTTTTCCCTCTTCTTCCCTCATCCATCCCCTCCCCACTTTCCTCCTCTTCTCTCCTCTCTTTTTCTTCTTTCCCATATTCTTCCTTGTGCCCTCCTCTTCTCTTCCATTCCCTTGTCTCTTCCTTTCCCTCATCCCTCCTCTTTCCCTTTTGTCCACTCTCCCTCCTCTTCTCTCTTCTTCCTTCTTCTCTCCTTACTCCTCTTCACTCTTCCTTTTTCTACTTTCCTGTCTTAGTCAGGGTTTCTATCCTGGGGGGAAGGGTTTATTCAGCACTTCCACATTGTTGTTCATCGCCAGGACTAGAACTCACACAGGGTAGGAACCTGGAGACAGGAGCTGATGCAGAAGCCATGGAAGGATGCTGTTTATAGGATTGCTTCCCCGGCTTGCTCAGCTTGCTTTCTTATAGAACCCAGGATTATCAGCCTAGGGATAGCACCACCCACAATGAGCTTCCCCCCATCCTTGATCACTAATTGAGAAAAGGACTTACAGCTGGATCTCATGGAGGCATTTCTCAAGGGAGGCATTTCTCCTTTCTCTATGATAACTCCAGCTTCTGTCACGTTGACACACAAACCAGCCAGTATACCTCCTCACTCCCATTTCTTCTTCCTTTCACTTCTGACTTCCCTGCTCCCTCTCTTACCTCTACTCTCCTCTTTCCCAAACTCTCTTTTTCCCTTTTCCTTTCCCTACTTTAGCCTCCTTCATTCTATTCCCTCCTCTTCCCTCTATTCACTCCTCTACCATCTTTTACCCCTTTTCATTCTTCAGCTTCCATCCTCTTCTCTCCACCTTCATCTTCCTTCCCCCTCTTCTTCTACCTTCCCTTCTTTTTCTTCCTCTCTGATGTGTCTTCCTCTACCCTCTTCCCTTTGTTCCTCCCTCCCCTTCCCAGTTTCTTTTTCTTCCCCTTTTCTCTTCTTCCCTCTTTCCACCTCTCCTCCCTCCTCTTTTCTCCCTCCCTCCCTCCTCTTTGATCCTACCTCTTCTGTCTCTCTTCTATCCTTTCTTTTACAACCTCTTCTCTCTTCCCTCCTCTATCTCCTTCCCTCCTCCTTCTACTTCCCCATTCTCCTCTTTTGCTTACCCCTCCTTTTCCTTCCTCTTAAGTCATCTTCCTTCTTCCCTAATCTTCTATTCTTCCTTGTTACTCTTTCTTCCTATTGTTTCCTCCCTCTAACCTCCTCTACCCTGCTTTCACTTCTTTCCTGCCTTCTCCATTGACCCTCTTCCCTCATGTTTCCTCCATCTCCCTTCCTTCTCCTACATTTCTTCCTTCCCACTGTTCCTCTGCACTCCTTCTTTCCTCCTTCCCACCAAGCTATTCCTTCCTCTTCAACCTTCCTCCCCTCCCTCTTTTTCCCTCATCCCTCCTCTTTCTTCCTCCATTCCTTTCTCTCTAACCTCTTTTCTCCTTTCTCTTCTTCCCTAATCCCTCTCCTTCCCTCCTTCCACCTCTTGTCTCTGCTCCCCTCTTTCTTCCTTTTCCTACATTTCCTCCCTTATTCCTCCTCCTTTCCATTTCTTCAGACTCCCTCCTCCTTCATATTCCCTCTCCTTTTTGCTGCCTTCCTCCCTCCTCCTCCTCCTCTTCTCACTAATCTTCCTTCCTCCCTTCTCCCAAGTCCTCTGTCCCCCTGTTATTTTTCTCATTTTCCATCCTCAGCCCTCCTCTGTTGTGGCATTTTCTTCTTTCTTCCCTGCTTTTCCCTCCTTCCTCCACTCCCTCCTCTATCATTTTCCTTCTTTCCTCCTCACCCCTCCATCCTTTCTCTTATAATATTCCTCCTCTTTCCTCCTGCTCCCTCCTCTTCTCTCCTTCATCCCTTCCTTATTACCTTCTCTACACTACTTTTCCCCACTCCCCCCACTTCCTTCCCCTTCCTCCTTCCTTCCTCTTTCTCGCTTTTCACTCCACTTCTCTCCTCTGCCTTATTACCTCCTCACCCTTTTCAATCCTCCTTCCATTTTTCTCTTCCATCTTTCTCTCTACACATTCCCTCCCTACTCTCTCCTCTTCCTTCCTCTCTCTTTTCTACTCCATCTTCT
This sequence comes from Grammomys surdaster, assembly GCF_004785775.1. NCBI lineage: Eukaryota > Metazoa > Chordata > Mammalia > Rodentia > Muridae > Grammomys > Grammomys surdaster. The sequence continues at coordinate 15,343 of NW_021605349.1, read as the reverse complement.
TCCCTCCATCTTCCTCCCTCCACTTGCCCCTTCCATAGCATTCCCTTCTCCCTCTTCCTTTCTCTTTCCTCCATCCTCTTCCTTCCTGCATCCAACTTCATCTTCCCCTGTGTTCCCTTTCCACATCAACCTCTTCCTTCCTCCCTCTTCAGCCCTCCTCCCTTCACTTCCCTCTTCCTTTTCCCTCCTTTTCTCCTCCCTTTTCTTCATTTTCCCCTCATTTTCCTTCTTTTTCTTCACTCTTTCCTCACCCTCCATTTCCCTCCTCTGCTTCTTTTGTCCACTCTCTTCTCCTTTACTCCTCCCTTTTTTCTTTCACTGTCCTCCTCCCCACATTCCCTCTTCTTCCCTCTTCTTTTCATCATTTCCCTCTTTTTCTATTCCCTACTCATTCCTCATCCCTCTTTTTTCAGCTTCATGCTTCCAGCCTCCCCTCTTTCTACTTCACTCTTCCCACATCTTCACTTCTCTCCTCTTCTCTTCTTTCTCCTTCCCCCACCTCTATCGTTTTTCTTCCTTTCTCCTGTTCTCTCTCCTCATCCCTCTTTCCTTTCACACTTCTCCTTCCATCTACTAATCTCTTCCCTTCTCTTCTTTTGCCTTGTAGTTTCTGGTCCCTCTTCTCTCTTTCTTCTTACCTACTACTCCCTCCTGTTCTCTTCTTTCTCCTCCTTCTGTTACCTTCTACAATCCTGTTCCCTTCCTCTTTCCTCTTGTCTGTATTCTTGGTTATCTGTTTCCTTCCTACTGGATCTCATTCCTCTTGCTTCCTCTTCCTTCCTCCTCTTTTTCCACTTTTCTCCTCTTCCACTTCCATCCTCTTCAGTCTTCCATTCTCTTCTCTCATATCTTCTCTTCCTTCCTTTCCCCCTTTTGTCCCTCTTTCTGTCTGTCACCTCCTTTGTCCTCTTCCCTCCTCTTCCCTCTGCTCTATGCTACCTTCCTCCCTTGCTCCCATTTCTATTTCATGCCTCTTCATTCTTCTCTCTTTCCTCTTCTTGCCTCTACTCTAATTTTTCCAAAATTCTCTTCTTTCCTCTTCCCATCCCTATGCTAACTTTTTTTACCCTCTTCCCTCCTTTCTACTCTTCTCTACTCCACTACCATCTTTAACCTTCTTCTGTTCTCCAACTTCCTTCCCCCTCTTCTCTTCTTTATCTTCCTTTTTCCTCCTCTTCAAGCCACCTTTCTCTTCCCTCCACCAGTATCTTTCCTCCTTCATGCTCTTCCTTCATTCTTCCTGCTCCTTCCCATTTTTCTTTCCTTTCCTCCATTTCCCTCTTCCCATATCTTCTTTCACCTTTCTCTTCTCTCCTTTCTCATTTTCCTTCATACCTCCTTTTCCCTCCACCCTCCTTACTCTTCCCTCCCCCTTTTACATTTTCTTACCCCTCTTTATTTCTCTTGCTCATTTATCAAATCTTCTCTACTCACTCTACTTCCTTACCACCTCTTCCTTTCTCTTCTTTCTTAAAACTTCTTCCCTTCTCTCTCCACTTTCATTTTTCTTTTGCTCTCATCTACTTTTCCCTCCTTTCCTTCTCCTCTTCCCCTTTCTCCTCTTCCTCCATCCTCCCTTTTAACTCCCTCTCCCTTTCTTTTTTTTCTCTTTTCTCCTCTAACCTATTCTGTCCTCTTCTCACTTCCCTTGTCTTCTATATTCCCCCCTTTTCCTTCATCCTTCCTGCTTCCACCTCTTGGTTCTTCCTCCTCCTCAATTCTCTACTTTCATCCTCATGTCTTGTCCATCTTTTCTCAACTTTCCTCTTCTTTCATTTTCTTCCTTCTTCCCTCCTCTCTTCATAGCTCATCATTTCCATTCTTTCTTCCCTCTTCTTCCATACTCCCTCCATCTCCCTCTTCCCTCACTCCCCTTCTTCCCCTCTCTATTCTTCTTTTATCTTTCCACTCCTCTCTTCTTTTCTCTTTCTTGCTCCTTCCTCTTCATTCCTCTTCCCTCCTCATCCTTCATCCACTTTTTCTCCTCCTGGCTTCTCTACTCTTGCCATTCCTCTTCCCCTCCCTTCTTCTTCCTCCCTCCCCTTTCCATTTCCCTTCAATTCCCACTTCCTCCTCTTCTCTCTCCCCTCCATTATTTTCAACTTCTCCCCCCTTTGTAAAATTTTCTTCTCTCAACCTCCCTATTTTATCTGCCTCTTTCCTCTTCATTTTATTTTTCTTTTCTCTACTAGGTCCTCTACCAACATCTCCCCTCTTCTGTTCTCCCTCCTTTCCCTCCTCTTTCATCCTCTCTTAACTTTTCTCTTGTCTCCTTCCTTTTCTTTCCTCCTCCATATTTCCCCCTTTGTTCCTTCTTTGCCTTTTGGCTTTTCTTCTCTTACCTCCTCTTCACTCTTCCTATGGCTTGTTTCATCCCTCTTCTTTCCTCCATTCATTTCCATCCTCCATCTCCTTTCTGTGCTCCTCCAATTTCTCTCCCTCTGTCTTCCTATACTCTTCCCTCCTCCCTCTTACCTACTTCCTCCTGTTTTTCCTCTTCTTTATACCTAACCTTTTGTCCTCCATCCCCTTACCACCTCCATCCATGTCCTTATTCCTGCCTCCTTCTTCTTCTGCCTTCTTCTGCACATTCTCTACTTCCTTCAACTTCTTTCTTTCTCTTGTCTGCTCCCTTTTCTTTCCTCCTTACTCTACACTTGCTTCCCCTCTTGGGTCCTCTCTACTCTTCCTTCTTCCCCATTTTCACTCCTCTTCCTTCTTTCCTCCTCTTCACACTTGCCCCCTCCCTACTCTATCTACCTTGCTTCTATTCTCTTCTCTTCCCCTCTCCCTCATATTCCTTCATTTCTTTCCTCTCCTTTTACCTCTAGTCCCCCCTCTAGGCCTCTCTACTCTTCCATTTCTCCTTGTTTTCCCTCCCCCTTTCCCACTTTCCCCCTCTTTCTTCATTCTCTTTCCTCTTCTTCCCCTATGAACCTTCTTCCTTCTTCTTCCTTTCTTCCCCATTTTCCCTCTTCTCTTCTTCCCACCTCCCTTTCAACCTCCTTCAACTTTCCAAATGCCTCTTCTATCTTTCTCCCTCCCTTCTTTTCTCTCCTCTCTTTTTTCCATTGCCATCTTCTATCCTCTTCCCTCCTTTATCTACTTTTCTCCCCTTCCCTCCTCTCCCCTATTTCCTCTTCTTTTCTTCTAATTCTTACCTCCTGTTCCCTCACCCTTCCTTCTTATTTTCGAGTCTTCCTTCTTCCATCACTGTTCCAGTACCATCTTTTCACCTCTTTTCTTTCCCCCTCTCATCCAGTCTGTTCTTATTCCCTCTTCTTCACTTTCCTCCGTCTTCCTTAATCTCCCTTTCCTTGTCTGTCCCCTTATTTCCCTCTTTCCTCCTCTTCCTTCTTCCTTTCTCCTCCTTTTTGCTTCCTCCTCTTCTCTCATCCATCCTCTTTGGTTTTCCTCCCTCTTTCTTCCATCTGCCTCTTTGCTTCCTTCCCCCTTTTTATCCTTCTTGAATCTTCTTTAATACCCTGTTTTCTCTTCATTGTTTTCTGTTCATCCTCATTTCTTCTTCCCTGCTCTTCTCTTTTCCCTAACGTCTCCATCTCCTTCCTTCCTCTTTCCTCATCTTCTCTTTTCTTTCCTTCCTCCTTTTACCTTTTTCCTATTTCCTCATCCCATTTCCACTTCCCTTCCTTTCTTTTCCTTTCTCTTCATTTTCCCCTCTCCTTTCTTTTCCTTCCTTTTCCCTCTTTCCTTCTTTTTCATTTTTCCCCTTTCCCTCCCTCCTCCTCCTTCTTCCCTACTCTTTGCTCTTCATTCTACCCTCCCTTTTCTTTCTTTCTACTCTCCTTCCCTTCAATTCCCACCTCTTTCCCTTTCTCCCTCCTCTTCCACGCCTTGTGTGGTCCCCTCTTCCCTGTTCCTTCCAGGCTCCTGTTCTCTCCCCAAAGCCTCTGCCATCCTCCCACCTTTTCATTTCCTCTATCCTCCTTTAGAAACCCTAAGAGACTCCACCAACTACGCTCTTCTTCTTACCTATTCTTCCATCATCCCTCCTCTTTTCCTCTCTCTTCCCCATATACCTTCTCTTTCTTCCCACCTCTTCCCTATTCTCCCCGTGTTTCTGTTTTTGACTCCTCTTCTCTTCCATCTTAGCTCCCATCCTTTAATTCCTCTGCTTTCTTCCTCAACTTTCTCTTTACTCTTCCCATGCCTTCTCTTTTTCTTTCATCCTTGATCCTCTTCCTACTTCCCTTCTCATTCCTCCCTCCTCCCTTTCAATCTTCTTTCTTTTCTCTATTTCAACTTCTTGCTGTTTCCCAATCCCCTTCTCTTATCTCTTTCCTCCTCTCACTTCTTTCCTTTCTACTCTTTTCACTACCTTTTTCTTCAACTGTCCTCCCTTCACTTGTCTCTTCTTTCCTCAATCTTTTCTTATTCCTCCACTTCCCTGCTCTCCCACTCATTTTCCCTCTACCCTTTTCTTCTCTTCCCTTATTAATCCTCTCCCTTATTTCTCAGCTTCTCTTCTCTTCCTTTACACTTCATTCCCCTTCTCCTTACCCTTTATACTTTTTGTCTCTTCCTTTATTCTTCTTCTCACATCTCCATAACTTGCCCTCATTTCTCCTCGTACTTACTTCCTTCTCTTCCATTCTCATCTTTTTCCCTTCTCCCTGTTGTCCCCTCCTTATCTCTGCTCAATCTTACCTCCTCTTCCCAATTCCCTCCTCCATCTGTCCTATTTCCCTCCTCCTATCTTATTGCTTCTCCTTCACTCTTCTATCTCCTCTCTCCTTCACTTTTCTCCTTCATCCTCTTGCCAGTCTAGTCCTCTTTTCTCTCCTACCCTCCTTCCTCCATTTCATGTCATTTTCAGTTCCTTCATCACTCTATCTTACTTCCCCCTTATCTTTATGCCCCTACTCCTTCAACCCTCCCTTTTTTGACTTTCTATCCCTTCTCTCTTCCTCCCTCTTCTCCTTTCTTCTTCTGTCTTCTCTTTTCTCCTTTTACCAACCCACCTCTTTCCTTTTTCCTCTCTTTTCATTCTCACTCTTCCTCTTCCCTTCTCCCTCTTCCAGAGCCTTCCCTCTGTTCTCCAATCTCTTCAACTCCTCTTCTCTTACATGCTCTTTCCCCCTGATCCGTCCACATCCCACATTCCTTCTCTTTCCTCTTCCCTACTGTTGTCTCTCCCTCCTTTCCTTTGAAACTCCTGTTTCCTTTCCAAAGCATCTGCTCTCCTCACTCTACTACTCCTTCTCTCCTATTGCTTCCTCTCTTTTAGTCCCTCTTCCCTGCTCTTACGCCCTCTTCATCCTTGTGTTCACTTCCCTTCTCCACAGCTTCCTTCCTTCTTCCATTTCCCTTTCATCTCTCCTCTCCTCCCTCTTCTCTATTCCCTCCACTTCCTCAGTCTTTCTTCCTCTAGCCTCTCTCTACTTCTTACCTTTTCCTCCCTCTTCTTTCTCCTTTCTTCCACAGTCCTCTCCTTCCTCTTTAACCCACTTACTTTCTCCTTTGCCCTCTGTGTTCTTCCTTTTGTTTCTCTTGTTCAAACTTCCCTCCCCCCTACTCTATCCACCTCCCTCCTATTCCTTCCTCTTCCTTTCTCCTTCATATCCCTTCTCTTTCTCTCTTCTTCCATCTCCCTTCATCTACCCTCCTCACTCTACCCCTTTCCCCCCTTCTTCTCTTTCCCTTTCCCCTGCTCTTCCCTCATCCATCCTCTTTTCTCTTTTTTCCACTCTTGTCCATCTTTCCCACCCTTGCCCTTCCCTCCTCTTCTCTCCTCCCTCACAATCCTTCTTACCCTGTTTTCTTCCTCCCTTCCTTTCAATTTCTCTTCTCTCTTTCCCCTTCCTCCTGTTTTTTCTCCTATCCTCTTTCCACCACCTCTTTTACCCCCCTTTCCTTCTTCCTTCTCTTCTCTTCCCTCTCCTCCTTCAGTTCTCTCTCTCTCTCCTCTCTCTCTCTCTTTTTTTGGCATTTCCCTTTTATATCTTCTTATTACTCAACTCCTCTTCCTTCCTCACCTTCCTTCATCTTCCCTCCACTCTTCTCTAACCTCATCCCTCATCTTGATCTTCTCTACTGCCCACATTTCAATCCTTCCTCCTGTCGTCTGTTCCCTCCTCTTCTCCCCTCCACTTTTTCTTTTTCCTTTCCCCTTTCTTTCTCTATTCACTCATGTTCTGTTTCTTCCCCTCTTCTCTTCCCTCAACTCCCCTTTCCCCACCTTTTTTCTTCTTGATATTTCTTCTTTTTCTCCTTTTCTTCTCGTCTCTCTTTTCTAGTCTTTGATTCTCCCTTCTCATTCCAGTTCCTTCTCATTTTCCCTCCTCTCTTGTCTCTTTTTCCTATTTCCTCTATTCTTCTATTTTATCCCTTTTCCTCCTCTTTCCCATTTCCATCTTCCTTCCTCTTTCCTACTAGTTTCTTCTTCTTTCTTTCTGCTTCTCTCTCTTCCTTCCTCCTACAACTTATGTCCTCCATCCTCTTCTATCTTCCATTTTTCTTCCTCCTCCTTTTGGATTCTCCCTCCTCTTTCTTCCTTCCCCCTAACTCTTCCTCAGTCATCTCCTCTCTCCATCGTCATCCATCCTCCCGATTCTCCTCCTTGCTTCCTCCCTTCCTTTTCCTTTTAAATTCTCTCAACTTTCTCTTCTCCATTCTGATTCCCCCTAGCTCCTTTCCCTATTCTCTCTTCCTTCAGCTTCCCTCTTCCATTCCCTTGTCTCCCCCACCCTCTTCCCTCCCCTTCCCGCTTCTCACCTCTTTCTCTTTCTGAGTTTCCCCTCTTCCACCAAGTTTACCCTTGCCTCATTTTTCATATACATAGACTTATGGTCTCTTCCGTCCTATTCCCTACCCCCTCTTTATTCCTCCAATTCCCCACTGCCCTCCACCCTTCCATTTTCTCTTAACTCTACTTCTATCCTCCCTCCCCTTCTCATTTCCCTTTCTCTGTCCCCTCTTCCATTCTTCACTTCTCTAGACTTGTCCTTCCTTGCCATTCTTTCCTCCTTCAACTTTTCTCCTCTTTCACTCTCCCTTCTCTTTCCTTCTGACATAACCATTTTATAGACCCTTCCCTTCTTTCCCTTTCTTGTTTCTTTTATTTCCTATTCTCTCATTCATTACCTCCCTTCCTCCTCTCTCCTCTTTCCTTCTTTCTCCACTTTCTTTTTGCCAGATTTCCCCACCTCCCTCCTCTTCCCTTTCTCTTCATCCTTCACTGTTCAGCCCTCTATCCTGCTCTTCCCTGACACCTTCTCTCCCCGATACTCTCTTCTTCCCTTCATGGACCCAGTCCACCTTCCCCCCTTCCCTCTTTCCTCCTACTTCTTCCCCTCTTAACTTCTCCTCCTTCCATCCTCTTCCTTCTATTTTCTCCATCTGCTTCCATTGTATTTCATACTGCTTCCTCTTTCTTATCTTCCTTGCCTCATCTCCTCTCTTCCATCTTGCCTGATTCCCTCTTCTCTCTTCTCTTTTCCTTCCTCTTCCGTTCTTGTGGCTCTTACCTGTTACTTTCCCTTCTCTTTGTCAGCTCACTTCTCTCTTTTTTCCTCTTCCCTCTCCTTTCTTCTTTGATCTTTCTCTTCTGTTTTCTTTCACTTGTCACCCTTCCTTTTCTCTTTCTTCCTCTTCACTACACTTACCACTCTCTCCCCTCCCTCCTCTCCTCTCTCCTCCTCCCTCATCAGTCTCTTCCCTCTTCCTCTTCTTTTTCATTCTTCATTCTTCCTCTCCTGTCTTTCTTACTTTTCCTGCTCCCCTTCCACCTTCTTTCTTCCTTTCTCCTCTTCCTTATTATTTCCTCTTCACTCTCCCCTCATTTTCTTCTCTTTCCTCTCCTCTCTTCCCTTCTGCCTCCCTGGCTCGAGTGCCTCTTTCTCCCTACTTTTCTTTACTTTTTCTACACTCATGCTTTTTGAATCCTCTTCCCTCTTCCTTTCCTGTCCCTCTGCCCTCCTTTCTGTCCCCAATTCTTTACTTTCTCCACTTCCCTGATTTTTCCTCTTCAAGACTCGCTCCACTTCTTTCTTACCTCTTCCTTCCATTTTCTCTGCTTCTCTTCTCTCATCACTCTTCTTTCCCCTTCCATCTTGTATCTTATCTCCTCTTCCTTCTTATCCCATATCCCTCTTCTTCACTCTGTCTTCTTACGTTTTTGTCCTATGACCCTTCCCTCCTCCTTACTCTACCTCCCTTCCTCCTATCCTATCTTCTTCCCTTTACCTTATGATTCTTCCCTTCTCTTACCCCTTCCCCGCTCCTCAGTATTGCCTCCTTTCCATCTTTCACCCTAGATCCACTCATCTTTCTACTTCCTTCCCCTTCTCCTTTCCTTATTCTTTATCCTTATTTTCCTATTCCTCATTCCCTTCATCTCTTTCCCACATTTCTCCTATTCCCTAATCCACCCATTTTTTCTTCTTTCATTCTTCCCCATCCTTTCTTCCCTTATCCCTCATTTCCCTCCTCTCCCGCTTTCCACTTCTCTCCTCTTTCTTCCCTCCTCCCACCTCTACTTTTTCCTGCACTCTTCTAGCATCTTCCTTATTCCTTAGTCTTTCTTCTTTCCTCTTCCCCCATCTTCCATCAGATTCCTTTCTAATCCGTCTGTCCTTCAATTCCATCTTCCCTCATTTTTCCTCTTCCTTCTTCTTCTCTATTCCCTAATCTTCTACTCTTTCTCCTCCCATGTATTCACCTTTTCCCCTTCCATCATCCCTTTGATTTTCTCTTATATTTTACCTCCTCTCCCACTTTTTTTCTTCACCTCCCTTCTCTCCTCTTCCCTTCTCCCTCACTTCCTCCACCTTTTCTCTTGGTCCTCCAATTCTTCTCAACATTTTACTTCCCACTCCCCTCCTTTTCTCATTTCCAGCCTACATTCTTTTTATCTACTTTTTTCTTTCCACTGCCCTTTACTGCCCTCATCATCATCATCACCCTCTCCTCTTCACTTTTCTCGTTCTTTTTTCTCTTACCCCTCTTCCCTCTTCTTTCATCTCTTCTATCACCTTTGCTCCTCTTCCCACATATTTCTCTTCCTTCCTCTATCTTTCCACATCCCCCTTTCCTTACTCCCTACTTTGTCTTTTTCCTACCCCTTCTTTTAATTCCCTGGTGTTCTATTTACCATCCATCTGTTTTATTCTTTCATCCTTCTTCCCTGCTTTTCTTTATTCTGCTTTCCTCTTCCTTTCTCTTTTTGACCCTCCTCTCTGCTCTTTCCTCATCTTCCCTGCTCCTAATTTTGTGCCCTACTTCCTCTTCACTCCTCTTTCCTCTTTTTAGTCTTTCTTCCTCCCTCAAGTTTCCAGTTCACTTCCCTCCCTCTTTTCTTTTCATCCCTTCTAGTCCTGTCCTTGTTCCCTGTTTAGTCCTCTACTCTCTACTCCCTCTTTCCCTCCTTTTGCCCCTTCCAAATTGCCTCTTCTCTCCTTTTCTGCTCTCTAGCTTTACTTCTTCCCTACCCTTCCCACTCTCTTCTTCTTTGCCTCCTTCTCATTTCTTACTGTGCCTTCTTCTTCCTCCACCTCTTGCATCATCCATCCTCTTTGGTCTTCTGTCTACTTTCCTCCTCTTTCCTCTTTCCCTCTCTTCCCTCCCCATTCCTGTCTTATCTTTCTTCCTTCCTCTTAGATCTTCTTCAGTCCCTTCTTCATCTTCTTCCATTCATTCACCTTATTACTCTTCTTTGTTTCATCCCCACCCCACTCCCTCATTTTCCCTTCACCTTCCTCTTGCCGCCTCCTTCTTCTTCCCTCTTCCCTCTTCCTTATTTCTCCTTCCTCCTTGCTATTGTGTCCTCACTCTTTTTAACCCTGTCAACCCCTTTCCTCTTATGTCCCTTTCTCTTCTGTTCTTTTCCTGTTCCTCTCATTTCTTATTATCTCTTCTTTTTCCCTTACCTTCCTCTTTCTCTCCTTTATTTCCTTCCAGCTTCCCTTTCTTTCCCCCTTTCTCCCCTTTTACTTCCTTACATTTTCCACTTCTTTTCTCAGCTCTTTTCCTTCTGACATCCTCCTGTATTTTAATCTATCTTTTCTTCTCTTCCTTTTGCCTCCTCTTCATTCTTCTCTACACTTCTCTTCTCCTATCCTCCCTATTTATTCCATTTCTCTTTTGCTTACTCTTTTCTATTTATAGCTTTTCCTTTTTAAATCCCTTTTCTGTTTCTTTCCCATTACCTTTCTTCCCTCTTCCCCCTTCTATCCTCTTTTCCTCACATCTTCTCTCTCCTTCTTCCTTGTTCTTCCTTTCTCTTCCTATATTATCTTCTACTGCATTTTGCTTTTATTCTCCTGACATTACTCAGTTCTAGCCAGTTCCCTCTTCTTTTACTATTCTTCTCATTCATTTTCTTCCTGGTCTGTCATCCATCAACCTCTTTCTTCAATAGTGTATCTTCCTCTCCCCACTTTCTCCCTTCTTCCACTTTCTTATTGCCTGCTTTCCCCATCTCCCTCTGCTTTCTCTTCTTCTTTTTTCATACTTCACTGTGTCTCCCTCTTCCTTCTTTTATCATACCTTTCATTTTTCCCTGTCTTTCTTCTTCCCTCTCCCCCTCTTACCTTTTTCTGTCTAATTATCCATCCTGTTTTTTCCTCTTCCCTCCTCTTCTTTTTTATTTCTTCTCTCTTCTTCCAGTGACTTTCTTACAGCTTTCTTTTCTTGCCTCTTACTGGTTGTTCTCTTTCCTCTTGCCTCCTATTCCCTCTTCATTCTTCTCCTCTTCCTCCTCTTTCATAGTCCTTCCTACTGCTTCCTCTTTTCTCTGGCCAAACTGAAAACTCTGCATCTCCATATCTAATGTTGAAGCACTCTTCAGATCTCCAATTCCTTTCATCCTTGTTGACTACTAGGCAGCAACAAACTTTGTTCACTTCATCTGGTTCCACTCCATGTTAGCATCTTTCCTTGGCAAGTATCCCATGGCTCTGATATCTCTTAACATCTAGGGGTATCCCAGGCAACTTCAACATTTTTTTTTACAGTTTTTTATTCCTATATCTGGGATCTACACTTGTTCTTATGGGTTCCTCCAGTTGAACCAGCACCATTTGTTGAAAATGTCTTTTTTGCATTGGATGGTTTTAGCTCTTTGTCAAAGATCAAGTGACTGTCTTCAATTCTATTCCATTGATCTACCTGCCTATACCAATGCCATGCAGTTTTTTTTTTATCACTATTGCTCTGTAGTACAGGTTGAGGTCAGGGATGGTTAGTCCCACAGAAGTACTTTTATCATTGTGAATAGAATTTTCTATCCTGGGTTTTTTGTTATTCCAAATGAATTTGACAACTGCACTAACTCTAGAGGAACTGAGTTGGAATTTTGATGGAGACTTCATTGAATCTGTAGATTGCTCTTAGCAAGGTGGCCATTTTTACTATAATAACCCTGCCAATCCATGAGCATGAGAGATCTTTTCATCTTCTGAGATCTTCCGAGTTTATTTCCTGCCACCTCCTCATCTTGGGTGTATTTGCTTCTTTTTGTTCTAGAGCTTTCAGGTATGCTGTTAAGCTGCTAGTGTATGCTCTCTCTAGCTTCTTTTTGAAGGCACTGAGAGCTATGAGTTCTCCTCTTATCATTGCTTTCATTGTGTCCCATAAGCTTTGATATGATGAGCCTTCATTTTCATTAAATTCTAAATAGTCTTTAATTTCTTTATTTTTTCCTTGACCAAGTTATCATTCAGTAGGGCATTGCTCAGCTTCCATGTGTATGTGGGCTTTCTGTTGTTTTTGTTGTTATTGAAGACCGTGGAGATCTGATAGGATGAGTGGGATCATTTCAGTCTTCTTGTATCTGCTGAAGTCTGTTTTTTTGACTGATTATATGGTTAATATTTGGAGAAGGTACCATGAGGTGCTGAGAAGAAGGTATATCTTTTTTTTTTTTAGGATACAATGTTCTGTAGATTTCTGTTAAATCCATTTGGTTCATAACTTCTGTTAGTTTTACTGTGCCTCTGTTTAGTTTCTGTTTACATGATCTGTCCATTGCTGAGAGTGGGGTGTTGAAGTCTCCCACTATTATTGTGTGAGGTATAATGTGTGCTTTCATCTTAAGTAAAGTTTCTTTTATGAATGTGGGTGCCCTTGAATGTGGAGAACAGATGTTCAGAATTGAGAGTTCTACTTTGGAGATTTTCCCATTGATGAGTATGACGTGTCCTTTCTTATCTTTTTTGATAACTTTTGTTTGAAAGTCAATTTTATTCGATATAGAATGGCTACTCCAGCTTGTTTCTTGGAACCATTTGCTTGGAAAATTGTTTTCCAACCTTTTACTCTGAGATAGTGTCTGCTACTGAGGTGTGTTTCTCATATGCAGCAAAATGCTGGGTCCTGTTTACGTATCCAGTCTGTTAGTCTATGTCTTTTAAATGGGGAATTGAGTCCAATGATGTTAAGAGATATTAAGGAATAGTGATTTTTACTTCCTGTTATTTTTGTTGTTAGAAGTGAAATTATGTTTGTGTGGCTATCTTCTTTTAGGTTTGTTGAAAGACAATTACTTTCTTGCATTTTCTAGGGTATAGTTTACCTCCTTGTTTTGGAGTTTTCCATCTATTACCCTTTGTAGGGCTGGATTTGTGGAAAGATATTGTGTAAATTCAGTTTTGTCATGGAATATCCTGGTTACTCCATCTATGGTAATTGAGAGTTTGTCTGGGTATAGTAGCCTGGTCTGGCATTTGTATTCTCTTAGGTCCTGCCCAGGATCTTCTAGCTTTCATTGTTTCTGGTGAGAAGTCTGGTGTAATTCTGATAGGTCTGCCTTTATATGTTACTTGACATTTTTCCTTTACTGCTTTTAATATTTTTTCTTTGTTTTGTGCTTTGGTGTTTTAATTATTAGGAGATGGGAGGAATTTCTTTTCTGGTTCAGTCTATTTGGAGTTCTTAGGCTTCTTGTATATTGATGGTCATCTCTTTCTTTAGGTTAGGGAAGTTTTATTCTATAATTTTGTTGAAGATATTTACTGGCCCTTTAAGTTGGGAATCTTCACTCTCATCTATACCTATTATCCTTAGGTTTGGTCTTCACATTGTGTCCTGGGTTCCTGGATGTTTTGGGTTAGGAGCTTTTTGCATTTTGCATTTTCTTTGACTGTTGTGTCAATATTTTCTATGGTACATTCTGCACCTGAAACTCTCTCTTCTATCTCTTGTAATCTGTTGTTGATTCTTGCACTATGAGTCCTGATCTCTTTCCTAGGTTTATCTCGAGGGTTGTCTCCCTTTGTGATTCTTTACTGTTTCTATTTCCATTTTTAGATCCTGGATGATGTTGTTCAATTCCTTCACTTGTTTAGTTGTGTTTTTCTGTAATTTTTAAAGGGATTTTTGTGTTTCTTATTTAAGGGCTTCTATCTGTTTACCTGTGTTCTCCTATATTTCTTTAAGGGAGCTATTTATGTCCTACATAAAGTCGTCTATCACCATCATGAGATGTGACTTCAAATCAGAGTCTTACTTTCCTGGTGTGTTGGAGTATCCAGGGCTTGCTTTGGTGGGAGAACTGGGTTCTGACAATGCCAAGTAGCTTTGATTTCTGTTGCTTATGTTCTTGACCTTGACGCTCAACATCTGGATATCTATGGTGTTAGCTGGTCTTGCTGTCTGTCTGTGACTCTTCTGTCCTGAAAGCCTGTGTGTTGGCACTCCTGGGAGACCAGTTCTCTCCAGGAGGAATTTGGGTATGGAGAGCTATGGCACAGGGACAGCTCCAGCATGCAGACAGAAACCTGAAGGATCCTGTCCCTGGCTGTTCCTTAATTCCTGTGTCCTGAGGACTCTGGGCTGGTCCCACTTGGTCCAGGAATTTGAGCAGAAGTGGTGGTATTACCTGTGCTCACAGGTGTGTCAGCACTCCTGGGAGACCAGCTCTCTCCTGGCAGTATTTGGGTATGGAGCACTGTGGCACAAGGTCAGCTCCAGGTGCAGACAGATGGCATCTTGTTAATCACCAGCAATTTCTTACCTCAGCTAACCAGCATCAACTGTTCCAATAGTCTTTCCTATTTTTGACTCTATAGCCAGAGCCACATGGCTAAAGCTGCTGAGCTTCCCACTGCTTGTGGGAACTGGGACATGCCTCCCCCTGTTGTATTTCATTATCACAAGCTTCCTCTTTTCCAAATCCTTCACTGCCTAAACTTGGTAGTCCTGGAACTTGCTCTGTAGATTGACTTTGATCTCAGAGATCTGCATGCCTGTCTCCTCAGTGCTGGGATTAAAGGGGTGTACCACCACACCTGGTCCTAAACTTTTCTCTACTAGGAACTTGCTCTGTTCCATGCTGGCCTTAAACTCAGAGATCTGCTTGCCTTTACCTCCTGAAATTTACCCCCATGGACATGATTTCTCAAGATTCAAAAACAAAAACCAAAAACCTCTGCCTTCTATTTCTGGACTGTAGTACATGCCAGATTAAAAGTCCAAATGAGATTGACGACCAGATAACTATAATGTCTAAATATACCTTTTCCTTGAGAAACAGCAAACTGAAACAACTAAGCTCAGCTGGGTAAAATCTTGTCCAGTGGTCACCAGTCTCTTGATTTGTCTTAATCTCCTTGAACGTAAAATTCAGCTCCATTCTACTCCTTGGTGCCCTTTCTTCCTTGAAGCAGACATTTTACACTTGACCTTGCGAAGCTTGCTATGCTTGATCAAAATGCTCCTCATGAGAATATACCAGAGAACAAAGTCTGTGCTGAGCCTTTTATTTTTGAGACTTCCATTGTCAATGCAATTACTAGAAACCTCTTTATCTTAGCCTCATGTTGACTGTTCAGACAAGGGTGAAAAGCTGCCATATTTTCACCAGAATACCACAAAACTCTCTAGGCCTCATTCTGAAATTTTCTCCACTGAAACCTCTTGGGCCAGGTCTGCAGAGTAGAAATCGCCCTCAGCATCAACGCTGTCCACATTCCTACTAGGACAGCCTATTAAGCCCCACTTAAAGCATTCCACTGCTTTCCAAACTTCCCAAATCCACATTCTTCCAGAACAAAAGCACGGTCTGGCCTATCACAGTAATATTCAAGTACCTGGAACCAACTTCTTCTGTCTTAGGGTTTCCATTGCTGTGAAGCCACACCATGACCAAGGCAACACCTACAAAGGACATTTAATTGGTGCTAGCTTACTGGTTCAGAGTTTCAATCCATGATCATCAAGTCTGGAGCATGGCAGGTTCCAGGCAGGCATGGTGCAGGAGGAGCTCAGAGTTTTTCATCTTCCAAAGGCAAACAAAAGAGTGAGTCCCATGTGGCTAGTGTCTCAAAGTGACACACTTCCTCTGAAGAGGCCACACCTACTGCTACATGACCACACCTCCTAATAG
>NW_021605348.1:0-5289 GCF_004785775.1 Grammomys surdaster | reverse complement strand
CCATCCTCTGCTATAGATGCAACTGGAACCATTGGTCCCTCCATTTGTACTCTTTGGTTGATGGTTTAGTCCCGGGAGCCCTGGGGGGTGTCTGGTTGTTTGATATTGTTGTTCTTCCTATGGGGTTGCAAACCCCTTCAGCCCCTTCAGTCCTTCCCCTAACTCCTCCATTGGAGTCCCTGTGTTCAGCCCGATAGTTTACTGCAAGTGTAAGGACCCCCGAAAAGGATCCCCAACTCAAGTCCCGATCAACATGCACACAAGGAGACATGAGAGACTGACTTGATGCAAATGGCAAAAGGTAGCTTACTAACGAGGGCCCTCGGATCAAAGCTCATCCCACGCAGGGGAGAGAATAGACAAAGGCCCCAGAAAGTTTGGGGCTTTTGTATGGAACAGTGTAAGGGGGGAAGGGGAAAGCAGGAAATTCTGACGCGGTTACATATAATTGGATATTTCAAACATCAGCACTTTGTGTAAACAATCATTTTGACAGGCTGGATGGCCCACTATTTTTGACTATGAAACCTCAGACCTTCTAGGATAAACACCAGGTGGCTCATTACTCACTTGGGCATGTTTAGACTGGTCAAGATATGTCTTTGGTTTTTTTCTACATTTTTGGTCACCTTGTCCCTAGAGGGGCTTGATATTTTTATTATGGCTATTCTCAGTAAGCTCAGCAAGCCGTCCGGTGGTCCTTGCCAAGTTGTTTTTAATTTTTACTCTCACACAAGGATCTGCATTTGTATCAGTAAGGCTCTGGCAGAGTTTCAGGAGACATCCATATCGGGCTCCTGTTAAAAACCACTTTTGAGCATTAGCAATAGTGACTGGGTTTGGTGGATGCATGTGAGATGCATTCCTGTCATGCTGTAGAAGACATCTTGGTTTGTTTGGCCACGCCCACAGAACCTAGCAACCTAACCTGCAGTCTCACCTCCATTTAACCTGCATGGTAGGTCACATAAGGCACAGGTAGAGGGCATGACTAACAAGCCTCTGCCTAGAGATTTACACATCAATGAATTACCTAAAGGCCAGGGGCATAGATAACTAAGTTTTCATCTCCCTAGCCCCTCCTTTTTCCCACTCCCCAATATAAGGGGGCCCCTCCTGGCATCTTGTGGGAGAGTACACCATCCAGATACAACCATCACCATGATCAATAAAATATCCATGCCTTCGATTCCAAGTGTCTCCTGAAACTTTAGACTGTCTTGTGTATGTGGGAAACTCGCCCGCAGTAAAAGCTTCTGCCTTCGCTGCTGCAGCTGTCTGGGGACTCCCTCCCCCACCACTGGACCACAAGGGGTCGCTGCGCCCCTGTTACCGGGACCCTTTGCCATCACTGCTGTGTGCAGGCGGGGCCAAACAGCCGCCCCCCATGTGGGCCACACGTGCAAGTTCTTTCCCTTCACTCGTGGTTCACAGCTTGTCCCTCTGAGTCCCGTGTCTGGGAGTCCTGACACTGTAGCTCGAGGGGAGCCCGAGTCGAGGCTCTGAGGACTGACCCATCCCGCTTGCCGCTCGAGTTCATAATCCACAGATTCCCAGGTGGTCAGTCTCTGGATGACCTTTCCTTCAGTCTCTGCTCCATTCTTTGTCCCTGCATTTTCTTTAGACAGGAACAATTCTGGGCTAAAATTCTGGAGATGGGTGTGTGGCCCCATCCCTCAATCAGGGACCATGCATAATCTCTGGATATGATATCTAAAGGTTGTCTCTCCCTTTTGTTGTGTATTTCATTTAGTGGCATCCCTGTTGGGTCCTGAGAGTCTCTTGCTTTCCTGGCTTCTTGGACTTTTGGGTGGCTACCCCCAGTTTCCCATCCCACATTGCTACACATCTCTGTTCAAATTCCTAACCCTCTGTACATCACCCCGTCTCCTCCCATACCTTATCTTGCTCCCTTTTCCTCTTTCCCCATCCTTTTTTCCTTCCCTTCCTCTACTTCCTGTGATTACTTTGTTCCCACTTCTAAGTAGAACTGAAGCATCTCCTCTTTGCTATTCCCTCTTCTTGAGCTTCATGTGGTCTCTGAATTGTATCATGGGTATTTTGAGTTTTTTGTCCCATATCCACTTTTCAGTGAGTACATACCATTTGTGTTCTTTTGTGACTGAGTTACCTCACTCAGAATGATATTTTCTGGTTCCATCCATGTGCCTGGGAACTTCATGGAGTCATTGTTTTTCATAGCAGAGTAGTATTCCATTGAGAAAATGTACCACATTTTCTGTATCCAGTCCTCTGTTGAGGGGCATCTGAGTTGTTTACAGGTTCTAGCTATTATGAATAAGGCTGCTATGAATACAGTGGAGCATGCATCCTTATTATATGTTGGAACATCTTCTGGATTTATACCCAGGAGTGGTATAGCTGGATCCTCAGGTAGAATTATGTCCGATTTTCTGAGGAAACACCAGACTAATTTTGAGAGTGGTTGTACCAGCTTTCAATCCCACCAGCAATGGAGGAGTTTTCCTCTTTTTCCACATCCTTACCAGCATCTGCTGTCACCTGAGTTTCTGATCTTAGCCATTCTTACTGGTGTGAGGTGGAATCTCAGTGTTGTTTTGATTTACCATTCCCTGAGGACTAAGGATGTTGAGTAATTTTTTTTTAATGTTTCTTTACCATTTGAGATTCCTCAATTGACAATTTTTTGTTTAGCTCTGTTCCTCATTTTTAATGAGGGTTATTTATTTCTCCATAGTCTAACTTCTTGATTTCTATGTATATATTGGATATTAGCCCTCTATTGGATGTAGGATTGGTAAAGATTTTTCCCCAATCTGTAGGTTGCTGTTTTGTCCTGAAGACAGTGTCCTTTGCCTTACAGAAGCTTTTCAATTTTATGAGGTCCTATTTGTCAATTTTTGGTCTTAGGGCATAAGCCATTAGTTTTCTGTTCTGGAACATTTTCCATGTGCCCATGTATCCTAGGCTTTCCCCCATGTTTTCTTCTATTAGATTCAGTGTAGCTGGTTTTATGTGGAGGTACTTGATAAACTTGGACTTAATCTTTGTACAAGGAGATAAGAATGGATCAGTTTGCATTCTTTTACATGCTGAACTACAGTTGAACTAGCACCATTTGTTGGAAATGCTATCTTTTCCACTGGATGATTTTAGCTTCTTTGTCAATGATCAAGTGGCCATCGGTTTGTGGGTTCATTTCTGGGTCTTCAATTCTATTCCATTGATCTACCTGCCTATCTCTCTACCAAAACCATGCAGTTTTTATCACTATTGCTCTGTAGTGCTGTTTGAGGTCAGGGATGGTGATTTCCTCCAGATGTTCTTTTATTATTGAGAATGGTTTTAGGTAATCTGGGTTTTTTTTTGTTGTTGTTGTTGATGTTATTCCACATGAATTTGAGAATTGCTGTTTTTATATCTGTGAAAATTTGAGTTCTAGTTTTGATGGGGATTGCATTGAATCTGTAGATTGCTTTTGGCAAGATGGCCATTTTTACTATATTAATACTGCCAATACATTAGCATGGGAGATTTTTCCATCTCCTGAGGTCTTCTGCGATGTCTTTCTTCAGAAACTTGAAGTTCTTGTCATACAGATCTTTCACTTGTTTGGTTAGAGTCACACCAAGATATTTCACATTATTTGTGACTATTATAAAGAGTGTCATTTCTCTGATTTCTTTTCAGTCCATTTATTCTTTGAGTAGAGGAAGGATACTGGTTTGTTTGAGTTAATTCTGTATCCAACCACATTGTCAAAATTGTTTAGCAGCTGTAGGAGTTCTCTGGTAGAAGGTTTGGGATCACTTAAGAATACTATCATATCATCTGCAAATAGTGATATTTTGACTACTTCCTTTCCAATTTATATCCTGTTGATCTCCTTTTCTGTCTAATTACTCTGGCTAAGACTTTGAGTGCTATCTTGAATAGAGTGGGCAGCCTTGTCTAGTCCCTGATTTCAGTGGGATTGTTTCAAGTTTCTCTCCATTTAGTTTGATGTTGGCTACTGTCTTGGTGTATATGCTTTTACTTTGTTCATATAAGGGCCTTTAATTCCTGATCTTTCCAAGACTTTTACCATGAAAGGGTGTTGAATTTTGTTAAATGCTCTCTCACATCTCAGCTTTTAAAAGCAATGACTTCATGAAATTGGCAGGCAAATGGATGAAACTTAAAAAAAAAAAATCATCCTGAATGAGGTAACCTCAGTCACAAACGAACACACACAGTATATACTCACTGATAAGTGGATGTTAATTGAAAAGATCACAATGCCATGATTCAACCCACATACTATATGGAGCTTAGGAGAAAGAAGACCAGGGTGTGGGTTCTTGAGTCCAGCATTGAGGGGGGAACAGGATCATTGAGGGAGTTGGAGGGAGGGGGAGACCTCAGAGGGAGAGAGAAGGGGAGAAAATAGGAAGGCAGAATCAGGCACTGTTGGGGATGGGAGAGTGGTACAGAGGGTGAGGAAATCGAATAAAAATAAGTAGAGGCAGAAGGGATGAGGAACTGGGGATAGCCACTGGAGGATCTCAGAAATGAAATGAAATGCTCCCAGGACACAGTGGTAATGTCTTTCGCTGAAATGCACAGAGAAGAGGGGGGTAGAACCTGTAGAGACCACCTTCAGTGGATAGACATGGGCTCTGGTAGAGAGATGTGGCCATCTACCCATCTCAATGTTTTGAACCCAGAAATGTTCCTGTCCAAAGGAAAAACAGGGACAAAAAATGGAATTGAGACGGAAAGAAAGGCCATCTAGGGACTGCCCCACCTAAGGATCCATCATGTCTGCAAACACCAAACCCGACACTGTTGCTGTGGTCAAGAGGCACTTACTGACAGGAACTAGTGTGGCTATTTTTTAGGAGTCCTGGCCAGAAGCTGACCAGTGAAGATGTGGATTCTTGGAGCCAAGCATCAGACTGAGCTCAAGGACCCTGGTGAGGGGAGCTGGTGAAAGTACTGGAGAAGCAGGGGGGATTACAACCTCATAGGAACAACAACATTGGCTGGCTGGACCACCCAGTGCTCCCAGAGACTAGACCACCAACAAAGAAGTGTGCTGGGAAGGATCCATGGCTCCAGATACCTATATAGCAGAGGATGGCCTTGTCTGATAGCAATGGGAGAGGAGACCTTTGGTCTTGTGGAGGTTTGATGCCCCAGTGTACACGGATGCTGGAGAGGTAGGGTGGGAAAGAGTGGGTGGGTGGGTGGGTGAGCACCCTCATAGAGGCAAAGGGGGAAGGGTAGAGGGCAGATGTGGGATGGAGGGTTTGTTGATGGGTAACC
>NW_021605347.1:0-8273 GCF_004785775.1 Grammomys surdaster | reverse complement strand
TTATCTGTTCCAAGCAGGCTATTGATAAGGGGTTAGAATCCCCCGAGGGGAGAGGAGCAACAGGTCCTGCTCCACTCAGGGATCTTATACTGGATTTGACTGTAAGACCATCAGCTCAGAAGAGAGAGATGCCAAAGACAGAGGTTTTGGAATTCAGTTACTTTTTAATGATGCACAGCAAGCAATCACAAACACAAATGCTAAGGCTGTTGCTACAAGATATTGTCACATTTCCTATGCATTGCCTCTAACAATATATTGCTACAACAAGGTATTGCCACATTTCCTATGCATTGCCTCTAACAATATGCACCTGGGCCTACCCTCCCTTTGTCCCAGGCTGATTCTGAACTCAGGCATTTGTCTGCCTCTCCCTTCCTCCTCTGAATGTTGATCCAGCAAGTGTCCTCTGACTAAGGAATGTGCCCCTCCCGGGATGTGTCCTCGGACAGTGGGGTTCTTTTATTCTTAAGTTCAAACCAAGACCCAAAAGTCTTACATTTAGACCCAAAAGTCTTACATATGTGCACACACACAAAACAATACTTGAAATACAAAGAAAATATAAAATTTTAATTTATTTTAATAAATATTAACAGACCACGGGGGAGGGAACCCACCTGCGGGTGAGGAAGGCCCAGAGCACAGTAGACAGACAAGGGAGATCCTTTCCACCTCATTCCCCAAAGACCAACCAGTTTAAAAGTCAAACTGTTCTGCCAATCATATTGTGCCTAGTCACTGTTTCTCTGTTCTACCCCCTAGACCGTATAAAAGCTATTCTTAGCTCCAACTCGGGGTTCTCTCTTCTTGCTTGCATGTGAGGGAACCCCAGTATACTGGAATCATTAAATCTCTTGCTGGTTGCATCAAGATTGGTGTCTCATGAGTCATTGGGTGGCCTTAATCTCTTGTGGCTTGAGTGGGGGTCTCCCCTATCCAGGAGCCTTTCACATGCACAGAAACATCTCTAGAAGCAAGATGTTGTCACGTCATGTATTTCTTAATTTCTTCTCCATTTTATTTTTTGGGACAGGGTCTCTCACTGAAGCAGGAGCTCAGAGATTTGGCTATGCTTGCTGGTCAGCAGGCTCTGGGATTCTCTGCCTCCTTAGTGCTAAGGTCACAAGGTGTGTAGTGCTGTGACTGGACTTTTTAAAATTTACATTACAGTCGTTGTCCCCCCCCCCAAGTTTCTCATCCCATTCCTCCTCCCCCTTGTTTCTGAGAGGGTGCTCCCCCTAGGCCTCCCTCTTTCCTGGGGCCTCAAGGCCACACCAGGCAGGCATCTGCTATATATGTGCCAGGGGCCTTGAACTGGCCCATGTATGCTCCTGGTTGATGGCTCAGTCTCTAGGAGCTTCCTGGGGTCTGGGTTAATTGAGACTGTTGATCCTCCTATGGGATCACTCTACCTTTCAACTTCTTCAATCCTTCCCCTAATTCAACCATAGGAGTTCCCTATGACAGTCCAATTATTGGGTGTAAGTATTTGTGTCTGCCTCAGTCAGCTGCTGGTAGGGCCTGTCAGAGGACAGCTGTGCCTCTGTAAGCATGTTATAGCATCAGTAATAGTGTCAGGCCTTGGTGCCTCCCCCATGAGATGGATCTCAAGTTGGGATAGTCATTGGACCGCCTTTCCTTCAGTTTCTTCTCCATTTTTGTCCCTGCAGTTCTTTTATACAGGAACAATTCTAGGTCAGAAGTTTTGACTGTGGGTTAGTGACTGTCCCTCCACTTAAGGCCCTATCTACTGGAGGTGGATTCCTCGGACTTTCATGTGCACACTGAGGATCTGAACTCAGAAGCTCACACATTTCCAGCAAGCATTCAACCCACTGAGTTGGCTCCCCAGCCCTCAAGTTTGCTTTAAGGGCTGGAATTTATAGTGCATATTCTCAGTTTTGGCTAAAAGCTCCAAATTTGGGGTGTGTGTGTGTGTGTGTGTGTGTGTGTGCATGTTTTGAGTTAAAATAAAAAAATAACTAGGTAGTTAATTTCAACGGTTCTTAAATAGCATTAAAACCATTCAGCCCAGTTCCTTCTCTTTGAATGGGAGGCAACTATCCAAGAAGAAAAGAACCTCCATGCTGGGCTTTATGTTTTAAAGCTGTAAGAGCCTCCTTAAAAATTAGGCACTGTGGGAGACACAGCATAGGGTCTGCTTCTCCAGATATCGGAGCACCACCAAGGCTGTTGTGTTGTTTTGGAAATAACTTCTAGTTAGGAAAAGTTCAAGGGGTTCATTGTAAGTTCAATTACATGTGAAGCAAAATAATTTATTATAATTTATTAGTCATTGAATATCCATGCACTCCTCCACATCTCCCAGCTCCCTTGCTGTTAGGTGGATCTGTGTGAAGAGTTATGACACATAAGCCAACAGGGAAAGTGACATTTGTCATTTCTGGGCCAAAGCACTTGTTAATTCCTTGAAGCCTCTCTTTTTTTTTCCCTGCCATGGCAACCAGATGTTGAGATGCTGCCTCGAAGAGATGGAGGTTGCTGGCTCTGAAGAGATGTGTCTGGAGCATCTGTCTGCAGGGCACTAACTTTGAGTGAGAGAACCAGAAAGTCTGGGGGTTACTTACAACCTATTCTGTTCCAGCTACTATTTGAGAGTACTGTCCATTACAGACACCATGCCTGTAACCTTTGACACTCATAGATTGGAACAGTTGACATTTCTATGAGTAAAATATCTCTTGTTGAAATTTTTTTTACAGCAAAAGAATTCTCTTTTTCCCTATCATTAGTGTGAAAAGAGTCCAAAGAAAAACATGTCATCTATGATTAACAACGGAACATAGTCTGAATGACTGGGAGACCAAAATTATTTTTGTCTAGTCTTAAAAGTATAAATCTACTTTCTTTATCACACAGACTAAATCAGTGTAGAGGATATACCACACTGCCTGCCCCCAGGACCAAGTGGTTTATCTTATATTTTCCTGTAGAGAGAAAATTATTGATACTGGGTATATAGAATTCTTATTAGACATATAAAGTATTCTTTAAGCTTTCTTTATAAAGACATAGAGAAACCGAGGCATGAAGCAAGTTAAAAATGTGGAAAGACCAGTCACCATTACTGGAACTGGCCTATCTGCACAGAGTTAGGAAAGAATGTAAGTAAACTAGGTGGAACCAAGCTGGGAACCAGAGTGACAGGGCAGGACTACATTCTTGAGAAAGATAAGCGTACAGAGAGTTTTCACCTGATCCTGACTCATGTAGGTTGGGTTCCTTTGGAATGTTCCACTATTTTTATGTTATACCACCCTAGCAACCCCCTCACCCCCTCCTCATTTCCTTGGTTTGTGGTTTTTTCCTTTAAAACCCCATCTCAAACTGGCTGTTGGGGTCAATTCAGCTCCTGCGTGGGCATAAGAATTGACCGGCAACTAGTTGTCACGCCCTAATAAACAACCTCGCAATTGCTCCGGTACATGGTGTCTCGAGCAGATTACTGGGTGGTCGTGACTTTCTGAGACTTGAGAGAGGGTCTCCCCTCTGCGGAGGTCTTCATTCCATTAATTTCCTTTAGTTAATCCTCTCTTAATTTCTTAAAGGCAAGGAGTTTAATTTGAATTTGTTCCACAGAATTGAAAACAAAAAGTTAGGTAATTTGCTTTAAAATGTATAACAAAAAAAAATCTGTAGAAATCCACATCAACACTCAATTTACATGGTTTGCGTCTGTGTCTCTAGTGTGTGTATAAGGGTTAGAGGATGAATCAGAGGAGGAGATGAGAAAGTTGAAATTAGACTTCCATTTCCAAGGGTGAGTAATTAAGAGAAATGTTCTCATTGAAGACAGAGCTGCAAGAGGCTATGAAGCTGTCTTTCAGGAAATGGGGTGCACAGCGGTGAGGACTCCCCATTTGAGATCCTGGAGAAGTGCACGTCTGTAGCCATCAGCACAGACTGGCACTCTGTGGCTGTCAGCGCGGACTGGTACCATGTAGTCATCAGCATGGACTGGCACTGTTTTTGAGACGCTCAGTCATCCTGATCAGTGCTTTGGGGTACAGGGAACAAAACTTAGCATCCAGAGCCCATGCCAGCTAGGATAAGTTACCATGCACCTTGAGATGGGATTAAAGAGGAGTGCATACGAAATAAGGGCAAACTCAATAGACCAGCCATGCAGCAGATTGTAGTTAGTGTCCCCAAGTGCCTGGCAGAAGGAAAACTGTCTTTGGAGAAAGGGACTTCTTGTTGTTGTTGTTTGGTTGGTTTTGTTTTTACTACTTTATTGGGTTCTTAGACCTCTACCTCCCATCTAACCGTTATTCCACTTAACCCCTTTCAAGCCCCCAACACTAGATAGGGGAGAAAAAAAGTCTGAGGGAAAAGGAGACAGTGACCTCTATAGGTTATTTCCTTCTGATGAGGGGCATTGGGTTCTTGGGGCAAGTCCAATCTTTGCCATCAGAGTATCCAGCAGTCCAGCAGTAACAAAGGCAACAGTGAGCAGCAGCAGCAGGGGGAGCAGCCGCAGCCACAGGCCCCTTGGGGCTCTCCCATTTATCCCCTCTCCAGTCTCCAGAATTAAGCTGTTTGCCGCTGGCAATGATCACGGCCCTACTAGTGCATGTCACCTGCTGTGAAGCAGCTTCTTAGCCCACACCTGGGATTAAGACAAAAACATATTCACATAACTGGGGTTTTAAAGAAACCAAAACTCACATTACAGAGACTATCTTTGTAGACTTCCCAGGTTATTTTTACAAATAATTAAAAATACAATTGTCAGAACATAGGAAAAACTAACCGAGCACACAAAACAATTAAACCACCTTAACGAAGGAAAAATAAATAAAACAAGTCATAGAAATGAGCCCTCAACAGTTTCAGAAATAGGCTCTAAAGCAACTATTTGTGCCAAATTCAAGTAAGTTAAAGTGAAGTTTGGCTATTTTCCTGTGTTTTATTGTTTTTGTTTGTTTAAGACAGGATTTTCTGCGTAGCCCTGGTAGTCTGGGAACTCACTCTATAGATCATGCCGTCCTGGAACTCAAAGATTCCACTTGTCTCTCTGCCTTCTTCCTCCAAGCTGTCTCTGCTTCCAGTTCGGGGATCAAAGGCTAAGCTTGGCTATTTTAGAAGTGGACTAAGGCTAAGGCTAACGTGTTAACCCCGCATAGTCTCACCCCCACAGGACCGAAGAGTATAGCTCAGTGCTAGAGTTCTTACCTTTCATACATGAAGACATGGGTTTGACGCCACTCCCATCCAGCATCCACCCTCATAGATAAATAAATGAATGCAAACCAGGGTTAAAACGAATCAATTAGAAATTCTAATCATACCGGGCAGTGGTGGCGCATGTCTTTAATCCCAGCACTTGGGAGGCAGAGGCAGGTAGATTTCTGAGTTCGAGGCCAGCCTGGTCTACAGAGTGAGTTCCAGGACAGCCAGACACACACAGAGAAACCCTGTCTCAAAAAAGAAAAGAAAAGAAAAGAAAAAAATTCTAATAATAGAAATGAGTGACCTAAATTTAAAAACAAACAAACAAGCTGGTGGGTCTGGAGAAACCGCTCACTGGTTAAAAGCACTGGTTGATCTTCCAAAGGACCTGAGTTTGAAATCTGAGGAACCAACATGGCACCTCACAAACAGCTGTAACTTTAGTTCTAGTGGATCAAACTACTCTCCTGAGTTCCACAGACGTCTACATGCATGTGGGCCACATACATACACTGGGGCACACACACATAAACATAACTGAAATTTAAAAGAGAGCAAGAAAATGATGAGAGACTAGAAAGAGAGAGAGTTCATGGGTAAGAGAGCTTGCTGTGCAACCTTAAGAACAGAGTTCAGATCCCCACATTCATGAAAAAAGCTGGAAGTGACTGCATGACGTCTTTAATGACAGTGCTGTGAAGGGTAAGGCAAGAGGATCTCTGGGGCTCACAGGCTGGTGGCCAGAGCATCAGGTTCTGTGAGAGATCCTATCTCAAAGGAATACAATGAAGACAGATAGAACAGGACACCCAGAGTCCTTCCCTGGTATACACACTGTTCTCACACACTCATACGCATAAATAGGAAGAAACTTTTTGTTTTTTTAAGGATTTATGAATATGACTACACTGTAGCTGTCTTCAGACACACCAGAAGAGAGCATAGGATCCCATTACAGATGGTTGTGAACCACCATGTAGTTGCTGGGAATTGAACTCAGGACCTCTGGAAGAGTAGTTAGTGCTCCTAACCACTGAGCCATCTCTCTAGCCCAGGACTAAGCATTTTTAAATGTAGGATTTATAAACAAAACATATATAGTGCAAGACACCATTTAGAATAAAGCATGGGGAGAAAACCAAATGGACAAAGACAACTGATGGGCGGGGGGAAGCATCTAGAATGTTGAGTTGTCTTTCCGAGAGACCAGAGAAGGCAGAAGCAGTGTCTAATGAGGTATCCCTCCAAAAGCTCTTCAGTTGTAGGCATCAGCTCACAAATGCAAGGAGACAAGTGGAGGATCATGGGAGCAGTCAAGATGGAAGCCACACACAGGAACACTGCTGGGAAGCAAATCAGAGGCAAAAGGTTTACCTTCGTGAAAGGAATAGTTTGATTGCCAACTTCTCAGCAGCAAGCGTGGGAGCCAAAATACTAAGCCGGGACCTTTTTATGTGTTGATGTGAATGTCTG
This sequence comes from Grammomys surdaster, assembly GCF_004785775.1. Taxonomy (NCBI): domain Eukaryota; kingdom Metazoa; phylum Chordata; class Mammalia; order Rodentia; family Muridae; genus Grammomys; species Grammomys surdaster. The sequence goes on along the minus strand of NW_021605347.1, from coordinate 1,604 downwards.
TTAGCTTAGAATTATATATCCAGTGGAAATCCACTCAGACTCTGGAATGAGCCTCATTCCCGTAATTAAATATTTCCCCTGTGGGATGTGCCGCAGGTACAAATCTATGTATTGCTTATCTTTTAAAAAATAATGAATTTAGATATGATCCTTTTGTCTTCAGCTCCATGTGCCAGGATGACAGGCATGTATGCCCTCTCTTGGACTTTATGCTGTGGGCAGAACTCAGGGAAAATCCTACAGAACTTTTTTATTTTTTTGCTCCCTTCCCCCACCCCTGGCTTCTGAGCTTTAGTGTAAAAGTATCTTTTATTCTCTTAACAGAAAGGAGGAATAAGACTGGCCAAAAGACACTGAATTGTAGAAAAAAACCTGCTACATTAAACTGCATACTTTAAAGATGCTTTAACATCAGAATGGAGCTCAGGGAATGTGTTACATTGGGGAAGAAGTTTTGCCTGTGAAAGACTATGGGTTCCATCAAAATTGATATAGATCTGACTCACGTAAGAGAAGCTTCTACAAGAAAGATACAACTCAAGGAAGGAAGAGACACAGAAAGACAGCGGCGCAGATGACACCGAAAGCAGAGCTCCTCTGCGTGGAGGCAGCTCAGCAAATCAGCTGAAGGCAGATCATCGTCCATCAGACCGGCAGACTGAAAATCTGGATGCTGAAACGGATTACTGCTGAAGACAGCTGATCAGGACTGCAGTTATAAAGGGTCATCTATCAACAGATCCTCATAAAGACAGTGAGGCTGTTAACTTTGTGGGATTAATAATTGTTTCTCTTGTAATAGTTAAATTGTATACAATTTTTAGCTTATACAAAAAGGGGGAAATGTTGCAGGATATTTGATCACACTGTGAACCCGACGTTGTGTTATTTACTGAAAAAAAGCTGTTTCTAGTTGTAGTGTGGCTTAGCCCTCAGCAAGCACCTTCAATCCCTCTGGCTGGAATACAGACACACCCTTAGCACACACTGTTAATCCCAATGAAGAATAATGAAGGTAGTTTGTAGAAGTAAGCAGCCATGTTTGAAAGTGATGCCTAATTGAGTGACAGACAAGGTGACAAATCAGAGAAAGATTTGACAGAGTAGGCTATGCCCAACTCTCTTGAGAAGAGAGAGGAAAGGGAAGGTACTTAAGAAAGCAGTGCAGAGAAAGAAAAAAGAAAAGAATCAGTTTTACTGGGAGAGTTTTACAGAAACTGGTGGAAGAGAGAACAAGTTAGATACAAGTGAAGACAGGCCAGGGAATGATCAGGAGCCCGAAGATTAGAACGGATTGCTAGAGTTAGTTTGAGTTCAAGCAGAGCAATTCAGGAGAGGTCAAGAGAGAGAAGGCAGATTGACTCAGTCGGTCTAGAGAGGACTTTCAGCCAGAACTCAAGTTCTGAGTTGAACTAGCCAGCTGGAGATCAGAAAGAACTAGCTAGGGTGAGCTTATTCAGCAATAAGTCTCTGAGGCTGCAAACAGTCTAGGCCTAGATAAGATTGTACAAAGGCTAGAAGCTTCCAGGACTAGGTTAGCAGGTGGAGGCAGTCCGCCTCTGAGATGACAGTTACTTCATGTTCTTTGTTACTAACTTCAATGA
>NW_021605346.1:4549-6912 GCF_004785775.1 Grammomys surdaster | reverse complement strand
TGTACACCCTACCAGAAGCAACACAACTATCTGTGTGGAGCATCCAGCAAAAGAAATGCTCTTCTTCTTCACCAGGAAGTGGACAAGCACCTGGGGCACAGTGGTAGTAGAAAAGCAGAGATCAGCAAAGGAGAGGTTTCTAAGGAAAAAGTACATGGGGGTGTGGAGTCTGGGGTCTGAGTGGATGAGCACAATGATCAGCAGGTTTCCCAGCACAGTGAGCAGGTAGATGAGGAAGAAGAGGAAGAAGAGCAGGACTTGTGTCTGTGGGTCCTGTGAGAGGCCTAGGAAGATGAACTCTGTAACAGAGGTTCTGTTGTCTTTACCCATGAATAGTTGTTAGTCTCTGTAGAAGAGCATCAAAGAAAGAAACACACACTTCAGTTGTTTCAGAACATTTTCATAATTGGTTATTTTATTAATTCAAAATTGGACTATTCAATTCTATCAAACTATTTCCATGCTGTAAAAGACTGGGTTTTATTTTAGGCTGTGTGGTTCTGACTACAGAATACCAGGTTTAATATTTTCATTCTACATTTGCATCTTTTAGTGGAAAAAGGTTTCTGAATATGTTCCATTACAAATCCACCTCTGTCCCTCCCATTGACATAAGAGGACTGTGGTGCTGCTCAGAGCACACCTTCCTTTTATGGGTCTGAAGAGCAAACATGGTAAACTTAACTAGTTATGCTTTACATTAAGAAATTCTGAGAACATTTTTGAAGCCTGTCATCTTCATTATTTGCAAAATAATTCTTTAAAAGATCATTCTTTTTTCTTTATTTGTTTGATTTTGTTTTTGTTTTTACTTTTCCTTATTTTTTAAGCCAGGGTTTCTCTCTAGGACAGTCTTGGCCATTCTAGAACTCACTCTGGAGATCAGAGTGGCTTTGAACTCAGAGATGCACCTGCCTCTACCTCCCAAGTGCTGGGGTTAATGGTGTGTGCCATCACCCAGCAATAATTGAAAGTTATGATAAAGGGATTAGTATTTTATGATCCTTCTGTCACTCAAATTTATTTATTTATAAAAAGAGAATTCTATGGGTTATCATTAAAATAGCTGGCTCTTTGGCTGTTATACTTAACATCCTTCAAATATCCAAAGTCTGTCTTCTGCACAATTTTATAGTTCTTTGCTCATGGTCCTTCAGCACTGATGACACCAGTTTCCAACCATTGCTATCACCTAGTGGCCATTATTGTTAACAATTTAATTTCACTTACCTTTAATCCACTTTAAATATGTAATATATTGTTACTGTCATTCTTATATTCCTAAATGTAAAAGTTACTCCAAATTGTCTCATACTAGTAACTCAGAGTACCTCTCACTCTGTGCAAAGTCTTCTTCTCTCATCAAGAATTTCCTATAGAGAAAGTTAAGGTCTTGTGAGCTCCCTCTGTCTATAGCTCATGTCTACTCTGAATGAACTCCGAAGACTTCTCTATCTTCAGGGTGTTGCAGTTACTCCACCTGCCAGAGTTATCAACAGACAGACAAACAACAATCAAGCATATCTCTAGTTTTATTTCCAATGTTTTAGTGTTGCAATGAGAATTATTAAAAGGGCAGAAATTAAGAAATGAGGCAAATACCACTTGCAGATAATTTAGTTGTGGGTCTTTTAAAAAACACAAGTCAACTCTAGACTTGTATGATAGAGTAGGTGTCATGGGAGGAAGCAGAGTTGGAGAGAAGTGAAAATAATGAAAATGCTGTATTCATGTATGAAATTCTCAGAAGAATAAAAATTTAAATAAAAAACTGTACCACTTACACCATTCTTTATTATTGTACCTCTTAATAAGAAATTCATATTATCATTAAGTCAGAAATTAGACATTAATATTTTCCAAAAGTTAGAAATAAAAGATAATCCTTTGTGATTTGTTATGGCTGTATTGATGGGGGACACGTTTGTGTGTGTGAATGTGTGTATGCTTCTGCATCTGTATGTGTTTCTTGTGCTTTTCATTCGGCTTTTCTTCCTGATGTTTGTTTGTCTTGTAATACTCTGATTTGTTTGTTTACATTATATCTTATTTTTATTATCCCTGAGCTATCTGTTGTTTCCTACAAAGAAACAGAAGGGTGTGAATTCATATAGGGTAGGGGAGAAGTAGGGGAAGGGGAAACCATAATGAATATATGTCATATGAAAAGAATCTATTTTCAATAAAAGAATAATAGAAAAAAGATAAAATAAAAGGATAAAATATCTATTTTGAGGGTTCTTAGAAACTATTAGTATGCCCTATAAAAATAGTGAATTTATAGTGAACCTACAACAAACACCACCATGTTTATGAACAGGGGTGACCCTTGGGGTGGAGGATCCTAGTGGGAACAGGGAACA
>NW_021605346.1:0-4539 GCF_004785775.1 Grammomys surdaster | reverse complement strand
TATGACCTGGCAGTTACAGTAGATTACAATATAGCACAGTCAAATTAAAATTAGATGACTTAGTTGTTTACCTGTAGATGATATTTTCGAATATGTGTTATACTAATGAGGTTTTTCTAATTACTGAAAATATATGAGTATTTTTATGTGCATAGAAAATACATAAAAATTAACACCTTACACTATAATTCTCTAACATTTATATTTTTAAGCAATGATCATGTAGTTCAGTGAGTGATGGGATTACAACAGACAATTCTCTTTTCAACTTTGTATAATTTTACTATCTGAATATTCAGTCACAAAGCAGATCCTTGTATTTATAACATGACAACAGTTTTTTCAACTGGATCTTTTAGGATGTAGCTATTGCTTATTTCATCACTGCCTCTCTTTCCATCCTCCCCACTACATTCTGAAACTTTGTACACACCTGACATAAAAGCTGCTGTTGGATAGAGACCTTGTTTCAAACTCTATTTTTTCATCTAATCTTCATAAGTTACTCTCTCTACATGTTATGTAGACAATGAAAATAAGCTTCAAATTAAAGACATGAATTTTCTAGGGTTTCAGTGTCTAGGTTGGAATCGATTTCCTGTGATGGAAAGCTCATGCTCGTAGTCATAATACTCATCACCTCTTCCTGAGAATCTGGTAATGTCATTCAAAGGGTTAATGGTAGAATGGCACAAAGTGAAATCAAGCAAACTTTCACTGTGCCCCCAGGGATGTCCATCCTGTGCCCTGCAGACTACATGTAGTCAAGGAGAGCTAGGGATGCAGCCCAACATGAAATCCTTAATGTTACTTAAAACGTTATGAGACTGGTTGGTTTTTTTGTTTGTTTGTTTGTTTGTTTTTCCTGTAACCCATTCTGTGGTTTGCTATTATAAACTTGTAGGTGACAGCATGGTGCTGCACTGTCCTGGCACCCCTGCAGGCATTACCACACACACACACTAACAGCCTTCCTTGAAGACTTTTTATTGTTTTCTTCTTCTTGATATGATTTTTTTTTTTTACTAATTCTGTTCAAACATTGTTAAAGAGGATAAACAGAAAACAGCCTAAAGTTACACTAGGCAAATGGTTGATGCAACTCCAGCATACATTGACAGAGAAATGATCTGCTTTGTTTTGTTTTAGTTAACTATAAATATAGTAGGGAATTCTGTCATAATCTACTTTATAGAGAAGTCTTAAACAACCTGTTTACTTAGTGAAACAGACCAGTTACAAAAGGCAAACACTGATTCTCTCAAATATGCTATCCATAATGGTCAGACTCACAGAAACCAGTGGCTCTAAAGAAGAGGAATCGTATGATTTTGTCCAACTTGCAGAATCTTATATTTATAAAGTGAAAAAGTTCTAGAGATCAGTCATGAGTATGGATAAAAAAATTCTGTAATTAATGTGATGACAAGGATAAATATTGTGGTTTTAAAAACCATGTCAGAAAATTATTTTTTGCCTGAGAGGAGAGGGTAAAAGTTGCACTGGCTTCATGACCCTCTTGTTCCTACATTTTTATCTGTGTTTTAATTAGTGAATTCATTGTACACATTCAGAACTCTCTGAGTCTGCTTTTTTTTGTTGCATACCATTCATTCCTGTAATGTTACCAGTCTCATTATCTCCCAGACTGTAACTGTGATAATTTTTTTAATCAAAGATCATATATCTTTCTGTAGCCTCTTCATTTTCTATCGTATTTGGTATATTTAAGTGTAAATATACAGAGATCTTAAAGAGGTCTTTAAGAGGTCTTAAAACCTCTCCTGAATTTGGTTGTTAGATTTACTGTATCAGTGCCATTGTTTTCATGATCTACCACATCTTCATGATTATCAACTAACATTTCTTGATGTTTCTATGCCATATTGTCACCATCCTGGTTAGGTAGGAAAGTCACAATAAAATGCTACTGGTATTGCTACAGACTTTTAATGTTTATCTCAAATCATAAAATACTTAAGGTTTAGTTGAAAACACTGAGCACATGGTATACAGTTTAATAGAGATAATGTTACTTACTATTCATGCAGTAATCATTCCATTTTTCCTCTCAAGCAAGAAGACTTAAAATCCAGATTTCTGGTACACAGTAAATCCTGAGGCCAACATGACAAATAGCTCTCAAGAACAAACTCATTTTATAAAGAAAGTTCAACAACTTTTGATGGCCCTCACCTACATCTCTTCTCAACTTCATGTCATTCTCTAATTATTCTTTAGTTTGTGAGTGTCATAACTTGGGGCAACATACACAACATAAATCTAAACTCTCCCTAACTCTTTATTCCAAATAAAAACGCTCTCTGACTCTTCAGAAATATCATTCATAGTCTTTAATGGGATAGTTGTGGAACCTTTGGCTTTTGTCTTTATATTCAGATTTAATATAACTGTTTCCTTAAATTTTCTACTCAATACATAGGTTGTCTATTATCTTCAGATTTTATCCATAAAAACTTGCACATAGTTTCCACATGAATTTTAAAAATATCTCATGTACGTTTTCATGATCTTAGAGTGGGTTGTTGCCTCAACATTCTTTAAACATACATTTATTTCTATCATTTGTAGTTCAACATCATCTAGCACATACTAATGATCAAATAAAAGTTAGCTTAACAAAGGAACAAAGAATCTCATGCAGACACTTTCACACAAACACACCCAATTTTGAAAACCTTGTGTTTTAAATGCACAGGGAGGGGGTTTCCCACATGTTTTTCTAGTATAAGAGCCTTGAGTTGCATCCCGGACTTGCAAGGAAACACTAAAGTGGATGCACTGAGTCAGCAAGGGGCAGAATGTGGGAGCCAAGAAGAGCAAAGGCTAAAGCCCCCGCCTATGTGAAGAGAATGGAGACTCCTAGGAAGGCATACTTCCCCCTCAGCATCTTCACTACCTCACCTGAAGCACTGCAGTTGTGAACACAGCACAATGAGAGCAGTGATGGAGGGAGAGTGACAAGTGGAGATTTGTGTCTGTAGCCTGTGTTGTCTTACCCTAACAAGTAACGTCCATTGCTGTTTCCCAACTATGGTGAGGCTGGGACATCTTCTGGAATTTCTTTCCTAATACAGGAAGTGTTGTGTGTGAAGAGACTCAACTAAGAGCCACCAGCCTAGAGGAGTTTCATTTGGGAAGTCTTTAAACTTGAGTTCCTAAGAGCTGTTATTACCAGACAGTTCCCCGGAGCACTCAGGCTGTTAACTTTTTAAAAAATCACTTTACAAGAAGACATTCCAGGGGGACTAAAATAATTATCTGTAACTAAGATACTTGAACCTCATATGATATCAAACCAAGTTACCCTGTGATCATATGGGGTCTCCAAATCTTTGAATTTTTAAAGTAGAGCATCATTCAGTATTGATGGTCACATAAAACGCAGATGAAAGAATTATATTAATGACTCAGTATCTGCAGGGACTTTCATTCAGTTTGTCTTTAGATATACTGGAATACTCATCTCTTATGAAATTAATATTTACTCACAAACTATGTATACACTCACTTTTATATTAAGTGTTGTAGTTATTACTTATAATACTTAAAATAATTCTCACATATTCCAGATGTGTATATTTAAAAATCAATTTTGATTTACAGTTAGTGAATATGTAGGTAGGAGGGGCAGATTTTGGATTGAACCTCTCAAATTAAGAGTTTTCAGAGATTTCTAACTATCCATTGTGTGCATTTGTACCTAAAATGCCCCAATCTCTTTATCGTCACATGGGAAAATTGTGCTACAGAAACATGGCACAGAACAAGATACTTGACTGCTTGAATGGAGGTTTCAGTCAGTAGAGTCCCTAGAACAGCTCAGAAAGAGTACCATGTCAGCACACAAGCTTCTGTAGTGAACTCCACAGTACGGACAATATGTTTGTCCACACACATTCAAAGCTAGCAAAACCTGACCTTATGTCAAAAAGTATTTGTATAGTTACCCTCTAGATGACCGGATAAATGACAGCATTCCTGACCAGATTAAGAATTACAAGAGAATGGACAAATTGATTAGTTCTATTTAAATAAAATGTTAATATATTAAGCAACTTTAAACCCCAAGACAAGAAGTAAGAGAAGAGGTTCCATTGAAAACAAAGCTCAAACAAACAAAAAATCCTAAAGGAATGGAAAAAGTAAGGTAAATATAAAGAAAATGGAAATCTCAACAAGGAATTTTCACACATACACTGATGTGTGTTGTATAAAGACATTGGTTCCAACTTATTTCACCAATCAGGATTTAGGAACTGGAGATTTCCTTAGGAACATGTAGTTGTTGTATATTTATTCTGTTGCCATTGGTTGGGGTATTCAACCGTGGTAGGGGATTTGCTTTGTCTGACATATTTTGTTAAATCGCCCACCAGGATAGGACATGTGGAATATTCATGTCTTAACTTGCCAACTAGTATGTCAGTTACTGACATAGTTGTCTCTGCCAAGTAGGATGTCAATCCCCAGGGAGGTTTTGGGAACTTAAACTTTACTAGACCCCTACTCAAAATT
>NW_021605345.1:0-16538 GCF_004785775.1 Grammomys surdaster | reverse complement strand
TTAAATAAAATATTGACAGAATTGTTCATTAAATAAAGATATTGACAGAATTGGTTATTAAAAAAAGATATTTACAGAATAGGTTATTAAATAAAGATATTGACAGACAGAACTGGTTACTATATACAGATATTGAAATAACTGGTTATTAACTAAAGATATTGACAGAATTGGTTTTTAAATAAAGATATTGACAGATTTCGTTTTGAAATAAAGATATTGACAGAAATGGTTTTGAAATAAAGATATTGACAGAAATGTTTATTAAATAAAGATACTGACGTAATTGGACTTTAAAAAATATTGACAGAAATGGTTTTTAAATATAGATATTGACAGAACTGGTTATTAAATAAAGATACTCACAGAATTGGTTATTAAATAATGATATTGACAGAATTGGTTTTTAAGTACAGATATTGACATAATTGGTTTTTAAATAAAGATATTGACAGAATTTTAATTAAAATAAAAGATATTGACAGAATTTTTTTTAAATAAAGATATTGACAGAATTGGTGTTTAAATGAAGATGTTGACAGAACTGGTTTTTAAATAAAGATATGGAGAGAATACGTTATCACATAATTGTTTATTAAATAAAGATATTGACAGAATTGGTTTTTAAATAAAGATATTGACAGAAGAGGTTATTAAATAAAGATATTGACTGAACTGGTTTTTAAATAAATATAATGACAGAATTGTTTTTTAAATAAAGATATTGACAGAATTGGTTTTTAAATAAAGATATTGACAGAATTGGTTATTACAGAATTGATTATTACATAAATATATTGACAGAATTGGTTATTAAATAAAGATATTGACAGAATTGGTTTTTAAATATATTGACAGAATTTTAATTGAAATCAATATATTGACAGAATTGGTTATTAAAAAAAGATATTGGCAGAAATGGTTATTAAATAAAGATATTGACAGACAGAACTGGATATTAAATAAAGATACTGACAAAATTGGTTATTAAACAAAGATATTGACAGAATTGGTCTTTAAATAAAATATTGACAGAATTGTTCATTAAATAAAGATATTGACAAAATTGGTTATTAAAAAAAGATAATGACTAAATTGGTTACTAAATAAAGATATTGACAGACAGAACTGGTTACTATATACAGATATTGAAATAACTGGTTATTAACTAAAGATATTGACAGAATTGGTTTTTAAATAAAGATATTGACAGATTTCGTTTTTAAATAAAGATATTAACAGAAATGATTTTGAAATAAAGATATTGACAGAATTGGTGTTTAAATGAAGATGTTGACAGAACTGGTTTTTAAATAAAGATATGGAGAGAATACGTTATCACATAATTGTTTATTAAATAAAGATAATGACAGAATTGGTTTTTAAATATAGATATTGACAGAATTCTTTATTAAATAAAGATATTGACAGAATTGGTTATTAAATAAAAATATTGACAGAATTGGTTTTTAATCAAAGATATTGACAGAATTGGTTATTAAATAAAGTTATTGACAGAATTGGTTGTTGAATAAAGACATTGACAGTATTGGTTATTACAGAAATGATTATAAAATAAAGATATTGACAGAACTCATTATTAAATAAAGATGTTGACAGAATTGGTTATTAAATAATGATATTGACAAAATTGGTTATTACAGAATTGATTATTAAATAAAATATTTACAGAATTGTGTTTAAAATAAAGACATTGACAGAACTGCTTATTACACAATTGATCATTAAATAAGATATTGACAGAATTGTTTATTAAATATAGATATTGACAGAACTGTTTATTAAATAAAGATATTGACACAATTGGGTATTAGAAAATTGATTATTAAATAACGATATTGACAGAATTGGTTTTTAAATAAAGATATTGACAGAATTGGTTTTTAAATAAAGATATTGACAGAACTGGTTTTTGAATAAAGATATTGAAAGAACTGTTTATTAAATAAAGATATTGACAGAACAGTTTTTAAAATAAAGATACTGACTGAATTGTTTATTTCAAAATTGATTATTAAATATCGATATTGACAGAATTGGATTTTAAATAAAGATATTGAGAGAATTGGTGTTTAAATAAAGATGTTGACAGAATTGGTTTTAAATAAATATATTAACAGAATACGTTATTACATAATTGGTTTTTAAATAAAGATATTGACAGAATTGGTTTTTAAATAAAGATCTTGACAGAACTGGTGTTTAAATAAAGATATTGACAGAATTGATTATTAAAGAGAGCTATTTACCGAATTGGTTGTTAAATAAATATATTGACAGAATGGGTTATTAAATAAAGTTATTGACAGAATTGGTTGTTAAATAAAGATATTGACAGTATTGGATATTACAGAACTGATTTAAAAAAAGATATTTACAGAATTGGTTTTAAAATAATGATATTGACAGAATTGATTTTTAAATAAAGTTATCGACAGAATTGGTTTTTAAATAAAGATATTGACAGAACTGTTTATTAAATAAAGATATTGACAGAACTGTTTATTAATTAAAGATATTGACAGAATTGGCTATTTCAAAATTGATTATTAAATAATGAGATTGACAGAATTGCATTTTAAATAAAGATATTGAGAGAATTGGTGTTTAAATAAAGATGTTGACAGAACTGGTTTTTAAATAAAGATGTTGACAGAATACGTTATTACATAATTGGTTATTAAATAAAGATATTGTCAGAATTGGTTATTAAATAAAGATATTGACAGAATTGGTTTTTAAACAAAGATATTGACAGAGTTCATGTTTAAATTAAGATATTGACAGAATTGGATATTAAATAAAGATATTGACAGAATTGGTTATTATAGAACTGATTTTAAATAAAGATATTTACAGAATTGTTTTTAAAATAAAGACATTTACAAAACTGCTTATTACAGAATTGATTATTAAACTAAGATATTGACAGAATTGGTTATTATATAAAGATATTGACAGAAATGTTTATTAAATACAGATATAGACAGATTTGGTTATTTAATAAAGATATTGACAGAAACTGTTTACTTAATAAAGATATTGACAGAATTGGATTTTAAATAAAGATATTGACAGAATTGATTTTTAACAAAGATATTGACAGAATCAGTTATTAAAGATACTGACAGTATTGTTTATTAAGTAAAGACATTTACAGAATTGGTTTTAAAATATGATATTGACAGAATTGGTTTTTAAATAAAGATATTGACATAACTGTTTATTAAATAAAGATATTGACAGAACTGGTTTTTAAATAAAAATATTGACACAATTGGTTTTTAAATAAAATATTAACAGAATTGTTTACTAAACAAAGATATTGACAGAATTGGTTATTAAATAAAGATATTGACAGAATTGGTTTTTAAATAATGATACTGACAGAATTGTTTTTTAAAAGATATTTACAGATTTGGTTATTAAAGATACTGACAGTATTGTTTATTAAATAAAGACATTGACAGAATTTCTTTTAAAATAAAGATATAGACAAAATTGGTTTTGAAATAAAGATATCGACAGAACTGTTTATTAAATAAAGATATTGATAGAATTGTTGATTTAATAAAGATATTGACAAAATTGGTTATTAATTAAAGAAATTGACAGAATTGGTTATTAGAAAACTTATTATTAAATAACGATATTGACAGAATTGGATTTAAATAAAGAAATTGACAGAATAGGTATTTAAATAATGATGTTGACAGAATTGGTTTTTAAATAAAGATATTGACAGAATTGGTTATTAAATAAAGATATTGACAGAATTGGTTATTAAATAAAGTTATTGACAGAATTTGTTGTTAAATAAAGATATTGACATAATTGGTTATTACAGAACTTATTATTAGATAAGGATATTGACAGAATTGTTTATTAAATAAAGACTTTGACAGTATTGGTTTTTAAATAAAGATATTGACAGAATTGGTTATTAAATAAATATATTGACAGAGCTGGTTATTAAATGAAGATATTGACAGAATTGGTTAATAATAAATATATTGACAGAGCTGGTTATTAAATGAAGATATTGACAGAATTGGTTATTTCAAAATAGATTATTAAATAACGATATTGACAGAATTGGATTTTAAATAAAGATATTGAGAGAATTCGTGTTTAAATAAATATATTGGCAGAATTGGTTTTTAAATAAAGATGTTGACAGAATTGGTTTTTAAACAAATACATTGACAGAATTGGTTTTGTAATAAAGACATTGACAGAACTGCTTCTTACAGAATTGATTATTAAACAAAGACATTGACAGAATTGGTTATTAAATAAATATATTGACAGAAATGTTTATTAAATGAATATATAGACAGAATTGGTTATTTAATAAAGACATTGACAGAAACTGTTTTTAAGTAAAGATATTGACAGAATTGGCTATTAAATAATGATATTGACAGCATTGATTATTCAATAAAGATATTGACAGAATCGGTTATTAAAAAAAGATATTGACAGAAATGTTTATTAATTAATCATATAGACAGAATTGGTTATTAAATAAAGATATTGACAGAATCTGTTTATTAAATAAAGATGTTGACAGAATTGGTTATTAAATAAAATATTGAAAGAAATGGTTTTTACATAAATATATTGACAGAACTGTTCATTAAATAAAGATACTGACACAATTGGTTATTAAATAAAAATATTGACAGAATTGGTTTTTAAATAAAGATATTGACACAATTGATTAATACATAATTGATTATTGAATACAGATATTGACAGAAATGTTTATAAAATAAAGATATTGACAGAACTGGTTATTAAATCAAGATATTGATAGAATTGTTTATGACAAAATTGATTATTAAATATGATATTGACACAGTTGGTTTTTAAATAAAGATATTGACAAAATTGGTATTTAAATAAAGATGTTGACAGAATTGGTTTTTAAATAAAGATATTGACAGAATTGGTTATGACAAAATTGATTATTAAATACAGATATTGACAGAAATGTTTCTAATAAGATATTGACAGAATTGGTTATTAAATAAAGATATTGAGAGAATTGGTTATTACAAAATTGATTATTAAATACGATATTGACACAGTTGGTTTTTAAATAAAGATATTGACAGAATTGGTGTTTAAATAAAGATGTTGACAGAATTGGTTTTTAAATAAAGATATTGACAGAATTGGTTATGACAAATTGATTATTAAATAAAGATATTGACAGAAATGGTTAGTAAATGAAGACATTGACAGAATTATTTATTAAAAAAGATTTTGACAGAATAGATTATTAAATAAAGATACTGACAGAACTGGTTATTAAATAAAGATATTGAAAGAATTGGTTTTAAAATAAAAATATTGTCAGAATTGGGTTTTAAATAAAGATAGTGACAGAATTGGTTATTACAGAATTGATTTTTAAATAAAGATATTGACAGAATTGTTTTTTAAATAAAGATATTGACAGAATTGATTTTTAAATAAAGATATTGACAGAACTGTTTATTAAATAAAGATATTGACAGAACTGTTTATTAAATAAAGATATTGACAGTATTGGTTATTTCAAAATTGATTATTAAATAACGATATTGACAGAATTGGATTTTAAATAAAGATATTGAGAAAATTGGTAGTTAAATAAAGATGTTGACAGAACTGATTTTTAAATAAAGATATTGACAGAATACGTTATTACATAATTGATTATTAAATAAAGATATTGACAGAATTGGTTTTTAAATAACGATATTGACAGAACTATTTATTAAATAAAGTTATTGTCAGAATTTGTTATTAAATAAAGATATTGACAGAATTGGTGTTTAAATAAAGATATTGACAGAATTATTTATTAAAAAAGATATTGACATAATTGGTTTTTAAATAAACATACTGACAGACAGAATTGGTTATTACATAGAGATATTGACAGAACTGGTTTTTTAAAAAAGATATTGACAGAATTGGTTTTTAAATAAAGATATTGACAGAATTGTTTATTAAATAAAGTTATTGACAGAATTGGTTTTTAAATAAAGATATTTACAGAATTGGATTTAAACAAAGATATTGACAGAATTGGTTATTAAATAAAGATATTGACAGAACTGGTTATTATATAAAGATATTGACAAAACTGGTTTTTAAATAACAATGATGACAGAATTGGTTTTTAAATAAAGATATTGACAGAATTGATTATTAAATAAAGATATTGACAGAATTGTTGATTGAATAAAGATATTGTCAGCATTTGTTTTTAAATAAAGATATTGACAGTATTGGTTTTCAAATAAATATATTTACAGAATTGGTTATTACATAAAGTTATTGACAGATTCGTTTGTTAAAAAATATATTGACAGAATTGGTTATTACAGAACTAATTATTAAATAAAGATATTGTCAGAATTGGTTTTTAAATAAAGATATTGACAGAATTCGTTATTACAAAATTGATTATTAAATGAAGATATTGACAGAATTATTTATTAAAAAAAGATATTGACAGAATTGTTTATTAAATAAAGATATTGACAGAACTGGTTATTAAATAAAGATATTGACAGAATTTTTTTTAAGCAACGATATTGACAGTATTGGGTTTTAAATTTACATATTGAGAGAATTTGTTATTAAATAAAGTTATTGACAGAATTGTTTTTTTTTTAAATCCATGGAAATAATTTAATACATATTATTCAAACTGAAATTCGGAAATAAAGAAAACATATTCCAACATTATGTTTAAAGAAAGGCCATGATATCAGAAAACGTATACAAAGAATGTAGTAAGACACATTATCTTTTTAGTATCTTCTTTTTTTTTTCTCATAAGGAGAACATTTAATTGGGGCTGGCTTACAGGTTCAGAGGTTCAGTCCATAGCCATCAAGATAGGAGAATGGCAGTGCCCAGGAGCAGACTAGCTCCCATGTGGGCAGGGGGAGAGTCTCAAAGCTCACCCTTCACAGTGATGCATTTTCTCCAACAAGGCCACACCCACTCCAACAAGGCCATATGTTCTAATAATGGCACTCCCTAGGACAAGCATATATATTCAAATTACCACATGGGCATTCTATGAAAGTGTTCTACCAGGGAGCCATACTTCCAAATCTTTGCTTATTCTTTTTTTTTTTTAAATTTCTTTTTTTTTGAGCATGAAATGCTTTTTTATAGCATGTTTTACAAGGGGAGGGGGTAAGAGGGTCCAGGTGGTGGAAAAGTACAAAATCTTCTTGGCCTGTGCCTTGAAACATGTCATGGTCTATATGGTACACTGCCTTGAATTATGATCTACCTGCAGTTCTTCAGAAGATATGGTACACTGCTTGAGTTATGGTCTCCCTGCTATTCTTAAGAAGACATGGTACTCTGCTTTGAGTCTATCTGCAGTTGCTAAGCAGGATCTTGCAGCTGCCAAGCTTCAGAGGACATTGTGCAGGTGGGGAAAGGTAGGGGGTAAGGGTAAGGGCGAGGGTCCTGGCTTCTGGCATCTCCCCCTTCTCTGTTTAGTTAGAGAAGGCGTCTTATGTTCAATCCCAACTATGTGAGTTTTGAATTTGGATGTCTAATTATGGGGGGTCTTAGACAAGTTCACAACCCCAAAAGACTGATGTGAGACAAGTCACATCGATGGTCGAAGGCTTTAGGCTGTCGACGATGGGCAACGTCAAGGGACTCTGATGTGGGTGAAAGGAGGGTGAGAGCCCTGTCTTAGGCCATGTAGGCTGCACCCACTCCCAGCACCACGCACTCCTTTTCGGCTGCATTGGGTGGGCCCCTGGGAAGTGGACCTACAATAATCCCGTCATTGGGCTAACTCACAGCCATCCTAGTCTCTTGTAAATGTTCAAGTTACCAACCATTTGTCAGTTTGGGGTGTAATATTGTCATAAAGGAAGGCTCCCCAATGTTAGCGGCCATATCAAGGGTGGCCTTGGTTTAGGAAAAAGCCAATTTTTGTTGTGGTGATCAAGAGGCCAAGCTCTCTAGCGAGAGAAATGAGGGCAAAGCCAGGCATACCAGGAACCCTTCTGGAGGGCATGGAAGTCTAGGGGTGGACCGTAGGGGGAGGCAGGGGAGCTGACAGCTGTGTCAGTCTCCTGCGGAGTCACTTCTGGATCCTCTTCAATTTTCAGCTGATGGTAATGAACTTCAACTGCCTTCTTGATGGCAGCATCAACCTGGTTCCGTGGACGACAGGTCACGGGCGATGATCTCTGTCTTGCTCAATCTTGATGTCGTGCGCACATTCTCTCAATGAGGGTCCGTCCGGATGGTTCCGTGCCTCGAGCCCCACGTCTGGGTGCCACTTGACCCGACCGGCGGGTCAAGTGGAAAACAATTTTTCAAGCAAATGGCACTAAGAAACAAGCGGGAGTAGCCATTCTAATATCGAATAAAATCAACTTTCAACTTAAAACTATCAAAAAGGATAAGGAAGGGCATTTCATACTTGTCAAAGGAAAAGTCAACCAACATGAACTCTCAATTCTGAATATCTATGCGCCAAATACAAGAGCATCGAATTTCATAAAAGAAACCTTACTAAAGCTCAAAACACACATTGCACCTCACATAATAATAGTGGGAGACTTCAACACCCCACTCTCAGCAATGGATAAATCATGGAAACAGAAACTAAATAGAGATACAGTAAAACTAACAGAAGTTATGAACCAAATGGACTTAACAGATATCTATAGAACATTTCACCCTAAAGCAAAAGAATATACCTTTTTCTCAGCACCTCAGGGTACCTTCTCCAAAATAGATCATATAATTGGGCACAAGACAGGCCTCAACAGATATAAGAAAATTGAAATAATTCCCTGCATCCTATCAGATCACCATGGTCTAAGGCTGGTCTTCAAAAATGACAAAGAGAATGGAAAGCCCACATTTACATGGAAACTGAACAACACCCTACTCCTTGATAATCAGGTAAGGAAAGAAATAAAGAAAGAAATTAAAAACTTTTTAGAATTTAATGAAAATGATGACACATCATACCAAAATTTATGGAATTGTTTTTTAAATACAGATATTGACAGAATTGATTATTACAGTTCTTATTATTGAATAATGATATAGACAGAATTGTTTATTAAATAAAGATATTAACAGAATTGTTTTTTTTAAAAAAAGATATTGACAGAATTGGTTATTACAAAACTGATTATTAAATAACGATATTGACCGAATTGGTTTTTAATAAAGATATTGAAAGAATTCATGTTTAAATAAAGATGTTGACAGAACAGGTTTTTAAATAAAGATATTGACAGAACAGGTTATTAAATAAAGATATTGACAGACAGAATTGGTTATTATGTACAGGTATTGACAAACTGGTTATTAAATAAAGATATTGACAGAATTGGTTTTTAAATAAAATATTGACAGAATTGGTTATTACAGAACTTATTAATAAATAAAGATATAGACAGAATTGGTTATTAAAGATATTGACAGAACTGGTTATTAAATAAAGATATTGACAGAATTATTTATAGAAAAGATATAGAGAGAATTGGTTATGAATAAAGATATTGACAGACAGAATTGGTTATTATATACAGATATTTACAGAACAGGTTATTAAGTAAAGATATTCACAGAATTGGTTTTTAAATAAAGATATTGACAGAATTCGGTTTTAAATAAAATATTGACAGAATTGCTTATTAAATAAGGTTATTGACAGAATTGGTTTTTAAATATAGATATTGAAAGAATTGGTTTTTAAAAAAGATACTGACAGAATTGGTTATTTAATAAAGATATTGAGAGACAGAATTGCTTATTAAATAAAGATATTGACAGAACTGGTTTTTAAATAAAAATGTTGACAGAATTGGTTTTTAAATAAAGATATTGACAGAATTGGTTATTAAATAATCTTAGTGACAGAATTGGTTTTTAAATTAAAACATTGACAGAACTGATTATTAAATAAATATATTAACAGAATTGGTTATTAAGTAAAGCTATTGACAGAATTGGTTTTTAAACAAAGATATTGACAGAATTGGTTTTAAAATAATGCTATTGACAGGATTGGTTGTTAAATAAAGATATTGATTGAATTGGTTATTAAATAAATTTATTGACAGAATTGGTTTTTAAATATAGATATTGACAGTATTGGTTAACAGAACTGATTATAATATAAAGATATTGACAGAAGTGGTTATTACAGAATTGATTATTAAATGGATATTGACAGAATTGGTTATTAAATAAAGATATTGACAGAACTGTTTATTAAATAAAGATACTGACATTGACAAAATTGGTTACTAGAAAATTGATTATTAAATAACGATATTGACAGAATTGCTTTCTAAATAATGATATTGACAGAATTGGTGTTTAAATTAAAATGTTGACAGAATTGGTTTTTAAATGAAGATATTGAGAGAATTGGTTATTAAATAAACATATTGACAGAATTGGTTATTAAATAAAGATATTGACAGAATTGGTTTGAAAATAAAAACATTGACAGAACTGCTTATTTCAGAATTGATTATTATAAAAAGATACTTACAGAATTGTTTATTAAATAAAGATATTGACTGAAGTGGTTATTACAGAGTTTATTATTAAATAGATATTGACAGAATTGGGTATTAAATAAAGATATTGACTGAACTGTTTATTAAATAAAGATATTGAAAGAATTGGTTATTAGTAAATTGATAATTAAATAACGATATTGACAGAATTGGTTTTTAAATAAAGATATTGACAGAATTGGTTTTTAAATAAAGATATTGACAGAACTGTTTATTAAATAAAGATATTGATAGAACTGTTTATTAAATAAAGATATTGACAGAATTGGTTTTAAAATTAAGCTATTGAAAGAATTGGTTGTTAAATAAAGATATTGACAGAATTGGTTAATAAATAAAGTTATTGACAGAATTGGTTGTTCAATAAAGATATTGACAGTATTGGTTATTACAGAACTGATTATTAAATAAAGATATTTTCAGAATTGGTTTTAAAATAAAGATATTGACAGAACTGCTTATTACAGAATTGATTATTAAACAAAGATATTGACAGAATTGGTTATTAAATAAAGATATTGACAGAAATGTTTATTAAATAAATATATAGACAGAATTTGTTATTTAAAAAAATATTGACAGAAACTGTTTTTAAATAAAGATATTGACAGAATTGGTGATTAAATAATGATATCGACAGAGTTGGTTATTAAATAAAAATATTGACAGAATTGGTTTTTCAATAAAGATATTGAGAGAACTGATTAATAAATAAATATATTGACAGAAGTGGTTATTAAATAAAGATACTGACAGAAATGGTTTTTTAATAAAGATATTGACCGAACTGGTTATTAAAAATGATACTGACAGAATTGGTTATTAATTAAAGACATTGACAGAATGGCTTATTAAAGATATTGGCAGAATTGGTTATTAAATAAAGATATTGACAGAACTGGTTTTTAAATAAATACATTGACAGAATTCGTTATTAACGAAAGATATTGAGAGAATTGCTTATTAAATAAAGATATTGACAAAACCGTTTATTAAATAAAGATACTGACAGAATTGTTCATTTAATAAAGATATTGAAAGAATTGGTTTTTAAATAAAGATATTGACAGAATGGTTATTACATAATTGATTACTAAATAAAGTTATTGAGACAATTGGTTATTAAATAAATATATTGCCAGACAGAATTGGTTATTAAACAAAGATAGTGACAGAACTGTTTATTAAATAAAGATATTGACAGAATTGGTTATTACATAATTGCTTATTAAATAAAGATATTGACAGATTTGGTTTTTAAATAAAGATACTCACAGAATTGGTTTTTAAATAATGACAGTGACAAAACTGGTTATTAAATAAAGATATTGACAGAACTGGTTATTAAATAAAGATATTGACAGAATTGGTAATTAATTAAAGATATTGACAGTACTGGTTATTAAATAAATACATTGAGAGAATTGTTTATTAAATAAACATATTGAGAGAGAGTATTTTTTATTAAATAAAGATATTGACAGAACTGTTTTTTAAATAAAGATATTGACAGAATTGGTTTTTAAATAAAGATATTGACAGAATTGGTTATTAAATAAAGATGTTGACAGAATGGGTTTTAAATAAAAATATTGACAGAATGTTTTATTAAATAAAGATTTTGACAGAATTGCTTTTTAAATAAAGATATTGACAGAATTGGTTATTAAATAAAGATATAGACAGAATTGGTTTCGAAATAAAGACATTGACAGAATTGGTTATTAAATAAAGATATTGACAGAATTGGTTATTACAGAATTGATTATTAAAGATATTTACAGAATTGGTTTTTAAATAAAGACATTGACAGAACTGCTTATTACAGAATTGATTATTAAATAAAGATATTGACAAAGTTGGTTATCAAATAATGATATTGACAGAAATGTGTAGTAAAAAAATTTATAGACAGAATTGGTTATTAAATAAAGATATTGACAGAAACTGTTTTTAAACAAAGATACTGACAGAATTGGTTTTTAAATAAAGATATTGACAGAATAGGTTATTACATAATTGACTATTAAAGAAAGATATTGACAGAATTGGTTATTAAATAATGATATGACTTAAGGGCAGTGAAGGGGTGGACTTCTGGAGATGCTCAGTGCTCATGAAAGGAAGGCTTGCTGGTGGACAGAGAAATGCATTTCTCACTGGACCATGGCATACATCATCTTGTAAACAGAGAGGCCCTTCTACCCTAGACAATGTACCAGGAAGTGGATATATTTGCCAGCCACAAGCAGAGAGTAGGAGATGTGTCCACAAATACACATGTAGTTAGCTAGATAAGTAGGTTGATATGTATTTATTTAAGAAGTTAGGTAGATAGATAGATAGATAGATAGATAGATAGATAGATTCATAGATAGATAGACACATAGATAGATACTTTGATAGATATATAAAATGATAGGTAGTTAGGTAGATTATTAGATTGATAGATAAATGATAGATAGATAGATTAATAGGTAGATAGATGATAGATAGATAGATAGATAGATAGATAGATAGACAGATAGATATGTGGCTAGCCATCCAGTTATCATCCTGTGGTAGTGACCATTGGAGAGAAAGTTTGAAGACACCTTGAGAATTTCTAATGGGCACACTCTAAGGTTCTTGGTGTGAATCAGTATAAGAGGAGTTGGTGAGGGCAAAGGTTGTACTGCGGGTATCATGTTGGTACAAGTGAGAAATGCTCATTGTGCTTTTTGTCTAGGTGTCTGTCATCTTTGGTCCACTTGAATCCTTTCTGTGAGCTCTGTGTTTCATGTGTGCCTAGCACATGATAGGCAGGTTTGTGTGTACTAGGAAAGGGATAGAAGGATCCATAGTGAAAGTGACTGGGGTACTTTGGAGGAATGTAGGTTATTAAAGCATCCCCTGAGTGCTGTGTGGTGGTTGGTGAAGGACTGGGGTATGGTGGAGGTGGGGTGTAGGGTTATAGAGAGGGGAGAGATTGTGAAGGAGCTGGCATTAGCTCATAATGGTTGCCTGGTTTCCTGGTCCCCTGGAGATGCTGACTTAGTAGATGCTTAGAATTGTGAGCCAAAGGCCAGGGCCTGGTTGTCAAGGGGGCAGGTAGGGATGGAATATTCATTCCTTCTTTGGATATGTCCTTGTCCTCAGTTCAGGGTGCTAGGTGGCTTGCAGGAGATATTGTGAAGTGGGCGGCCAGCCCCTGTGGACCTCTGAGGTGGTCAGATATCTGGATAACTTTGAGGGGCAACACCCACCAGAACTCATACTGAAGGGTACATGAGATACCATCCTGTATCCCCTGGTAAGTATACCTAAGTTTTGAGGGTGTGTAGTGGGCTTATTTTCACTTCCCACCATACTCCAGGCTCATACCAGGGAAGCTGAAGGCCTCAAGGGCACACAGAACAGTCCACCTATTGCCCTAGGTCCTCTTTATAGCCTTCTGCAGCTAGACCTAAAACCAGTGATGGGCCTAATGCCCCATTTTTCCTTTAGACTTAACTTGTAGACCAAGCTGTCCTTCAAATCACAGATTTATGCCTGTGTGTTGTTTTAACGTTCCTTGCTATCACTTGACTTGTTATAGTAAATTATCCACTTGTGTGCACTCATCCATTAAAAGTGTCAGTTCTCCGGGGTGGTGGTGGCACACACCTTTAATCCCAGCACTTGGGAGGCAGAGACAGGCAGATTTCTGAATTCTAGGCCAGCATGGTCTACAGAGTGAGTTCTAGGATAGCCAGGTCTATACAGAGAAACCCTGTCTCGAAAAACAAACAAACAAAAAAATGTAACATGGTTTCCCAACTTAGAAAAGGACAAGTGAGTCATAGGCAGAGTCATAGTGACCTGTCCTCTGAACCTTCACCCAGCCCATACCCGTTTCTGAAAGATATCTGTATTCCCCCTAAACACCCACTCTCCAGTGTCATCCCATTCCCCACATCCTGCCTTTCTGTGTTTACAACACCTGTATGAATGAATTACGATTTGAGAAAAAATAAATAAAGTATGTATAAAAAAGAAAGAAGAAAATGCATGCCAAAGTAGCAGGTTTCATGAAGCATCATTATATTTGGGGGTTAGCCATTATCAATATAATAACAGAAACTTTAAATATGATTATAACTGTAGCAATGTTACCAGTAGATGTCTGATAGATGTGTCTTTTGATATGTCTTTGTAGACTTAATGTTGGCAGAATTATAATTGTTTAAAAAATAGTGTGAAAATTTAAAAAAATAAAAGAAAGTGTTAGTTCCTGTACAACCTCAGCCACAAAGAGCTGTAAATCACTGTGTTGGTCAGTGAATTGAATATAGTTCATTGTTAAGAGCAGTCAGTACTCTTACATATAGCTATCTGTAGAGCTTCTTGGAGGTGTTCTTATTTGTGATAAGAATCATGAGCTATTTTATAAAGATATTTTGCAATAAGTTATTAGCAAGTCCAGACTGAAAAATCTATAATTCACTGAAATCTTGACTATTATTCTGGCATCAAATTAGTTTTACTTTGATTAAGAATCACTTATCTGTCACACATGTTACAGGAACTAAGCTAAAGGCTTACAGGGGAGAATCCTTGTGAAATTCACCATGAACTTGATGACACTTGAGAAGAAGCCAAAATTGTAAATGCCTCTTCCAACTGACTCAAAAAATATCCTTCTATCTTTTAGTTATCAGGATGATACCCTTGGGAAGATGAAGCATTTATGTGTCAATAGTATAGGGCTTAGAAACCACCTTTTCATCAGAAACTTCAGCTCAAAAGGCTTCTAAGACTGTGTCATATGATATCTGTAAACATGTGCAGCAGGATCCTTTATATGTGGATGAGAAGAGTGCTTCAAACTGTTAAATAGCACCTTGACAGATGTCCTCTAGTGGTGCCCCAAACGTGATTGTTTTTGTTTACTCTGAACATTGTGCTACAGCTTTGCTTGTGTTAACGTCCCTGATTTTTCTTTTGAAGTTTTGTTAAATATTCTGATGGCTGAAGGAGTGAAATTTCATGGTCCCTGGGATACAATGTTACCAGCTTCTATTGTATTGCATGATATACTTAATCTTTCAATACAATAGCATTCCCACTAGACAGCGTGTAACTGTAATTTTTCAAAGCCTTTTCTCATGACTTTTCATCACTTTCCTTCTAGCTCATCACCCACCAGCGGTATTGAAAAAGAAAGGAAATGGAGGAAGTGGACCAGTTTCAAAATGGTTCTTTGCAGCAACTCCAATCTGGTATGACATCTAATGAGCAGCTCTGTTCACAGGTAGGCAGCAGCACTTGGATCCACTCTGAAACTCTTCATGGCTATACCAGCAAGCCAGTTCAGTAATGTGGGGATAGCAGCAGCAGTGGCACAAAGTAGTAGGAACAGTCAGGACTCAGCTGAAGGCACTAATCAGCAGGAGGCTTCGTACTAGCATGTACATCAGGAAAAATTCTCAGCTATCCTTTTCTTAAGGAAATAAAGATCAGTGAACACAAAAGACCAAGAAGTGTTTAGCTATGCAATCAAGCCAAGGCCCTCTCCTAGTCCCTTGAGTCCTACTTATAATCCCTCCAAACACCATGTGTCAGAGACACTAAGGTGGCCCCAAATAAAAAAAGAAAAATTAGTTCAAACCCTTGGGTGTCACTTGAACAATGGCTTTCAGATTTTTGTAAAACTTTTGAACTCCTGAGGATATTTTTCCTTCACACCTTTAACGATTAGAATGTGTACAATCTAGCCACTAAACAATACAAAAGTCTGGAGGCAGAAGCAGGTGGATTCCTGTTTTTGTGGCAAGCGTGGTCTCTAGAAAGATTGAGGAAAGAGAGAGAGAGAGAGAGAGAGAGAGAGAGAGAGAGAGAGAGAGAGGAGAGAGAGGAGAGAGGCGAGAGGCGAGAGGCGAGAGGCGAGAGGCGAGAGGCGAGAGGAGA
>NW_021605344.1:8607-10224 GCF_004785775.1 Grammomys surdaster | reverse complement strand
AGAAAGCAAGGGTATATTTTAACTAGTAGTTTCCAGGAATAAGGTACACAGGAAGGAAATCATGGTGATGTTACTCACAATGAAGTAGCCCAGGGAATAGCTTGTTCAATTTAGAAAGTGGCTTAATTTGCTACTATTGCTATGATAAAACACTGATGAAAAGCAACTTATGGAGGACAGGTTACACTTCATGATTTACTTCTAGTTATCAGTTAATTACTGAGAAATGTCAGGGCCCAAACTGAAGCAGGGTAGGAACCTGGAGGCAAGAAATGAAGCAGAAACTGTGTAAGAGCTGTGCTTCCTGTCCTGCACCTCATATCTTTCTTTGTGTGATTAATAGCTCAAGGGTGGCACCATCCTGGAGATCTGGGCCCTACAATTTCCACTGTTAATCAAGACAACATCCCATAGACTTCCCTACACACTAGGACAATCTGATGTAGGCATTTCCTCAACTAAGATCCCTCTTCTCACCAACTTCTTCTCTTAGACATTTTTCTATTTCTTTAATAAAACACCAGGAGTAAGGCAACTTATAGAAGTAGATATTTATTTGGGATTAGAGCGGTAGAGAGATTACATTCCTTCAAAGTCATGAGAGAGAAGCATGGCTGCAGGAAGGAAGGACAACCAAACAGGAATCAGAGACCTGGGGGCTCTTATCTTAGGCAGCAAACACGAAGCACAGAGAGTACACAGCAAATGGCACCTAGCTTCTGTAATGTTAACTCTAACCGATGACATACTTCCTCCAGGAAAGCCAAGCCACTTAAACCACCCAAAAGGTCTTACAAAGATGGTATCATATATTGTGGTGCCTGAGATTAGACAGGCATCCCATTCAAACCATCACAATAAAACTCCACCTCTTCCCCATACTCTGCAAAAAAATCACCAATTTGAGAAACCTTTGAACTCATTAATTTGATTCACTCACAGGAATTCTGGCAGCAAATCAGTTCTGAAATGTTGCTTTGCTTTACTAGGTCCTCCATTCTTTGCAAGATGTATGAAATTTTAACTATGTTATGTATGTTGCAAAAGAGTCTCCATTTTAGACAGAGACTTCATTTCACAGGTTGATATCGGCTTGTAGTAACTGCTATTTTCTTCATCATTTTAGATTTCCATTTTTTATTGATTTCAATTTTAAAGTACTTGAAATTACAAAGGATCTTGTTTTTGCCTTGTGGTGTTACAGATGTCTTTTATACAAATCATGATTGACAAGAATGTAGATGTTTTGGGAGACGATGACAGTACAATTTGTAAGGATATTCAAAAGAGATCTGATGAACTTAAGATGTCACTAAATACTGCTGGTAAGTCACCTGTTATGAAAAGGCCATAGGTGGGCACAGTGGGAAAACCTCCAATGCTAATACTGAAGAATTAAAGATTTCATCTGTTCTTTCTCAGGAAGAAGTTCGTAAGTATAAGTGAAGTTTTAATTAGTCATCAAATGAACGAAAGTATGATATCATTGCCTGATATCATGAATTTGTAAATATCAGAGTAGCATTGGGCATATCATGATATTAGAGTATGGGAAAAGATTGTTTAAACAACACTTCATATATATATATATATATATATATATATATATATATATAT
>NW_021605344.1:0-8507 GCF_004785775.1 Grammomys surdaster | reverse complement strand
TCTCACTTTTCATTCCATGGTCCATAAGTCATGTGAGATATCTTGGATATGAAATTGTTTTTTAAAAACTCACTTGAACAATTATTTGATTTTAAAATCCATTAAATATACTACAAGACTGAACCATGTGCTCACAAACTTTGTTATTCTTGTGTAAAAACACTAATGTTTGTTTAATTTACTTTGAGAGATAATCTTGCCAAATACTTAGCATTTGCTATAAATTTTAAGCTGCACAGGATCCATTACAACATATATGTGAAGAATAATAAAGATGCTAAATAAAACATACCTGATTTAACAGGTAATACCATTCAAAATAAGATATACTGTTAACTCGGGTAATTTTTTGTGTAGAGTTCAGAAAATGCACTGAAAAGGTAGTTTTATCTGAAGTGGGGGTGAATCTATCATCTGAGAATATTTGTCTAATGAAGACATTTTATGTTTCATTTAGGATGTGACAATGGAAAAACTTCAACATATAATGTTCCACAGAGGAACTATTTGTTACAAATAGTTTCACTCATTATACTTACTTTTATGTTGTGTATCATATATATTTATCTATTATAATAAATTTTAATAAAGTGTATTATTGCTTTGACTCCAATGTACCTGATTCATGATTCTCCATAGTCTTTGAAAAATGGCATTTTCAGTATTCTCCTGTACCTCTGTTGCTCAGGCACCTGTATTCATGTGACAGATCCACTAGAATCTATTATTATTTCTTTTCCACACTACAATCAAAATGGCATTCTAAGTACTACTCAAGAAATGAATATTGGGGGTTTATCTGACCAAATTCTTCTAGATTCTCACCATAAAACAGTCCCCATTGCTAAGAATCAATTATGTAGTAGTACAATAAAATCAGACTCCCTCCTATGTATTATAGCAACTTTTTTTAAAAAAGAACTTATGTTCCTATTTATGTGAATAGGTACTCTAGATAATTATTTTCATTAGGAAAATAGCTCATCATTTGAAGGCTCAGGGTATCATCATACAGCTGTTCTGATGTCAGGAGGTTGGAGCTATTGAAGTCGTTCACCTAGCTGAGAAGCAGAGATCGATGATGTTCATATTCAGTGAGCTTCTTTAATACATTCCAGGAGCCGTGCTTAAGGAATACTACAGCACAGTTACCCTGTTATTTTGTTCACATCAGTTACTTAAGCATAGAGAGAAACTAATGACATTAAATATTCCCTCAGAGTTGTGCCCAGAATCCTTTGTCATAATAGTTCTAAATAAAATTCCATTGACGATCAACATTTATCCTCACACATGATAAATTTAGAGGTGAATCACAATTTTAAGAATATAGGAAATGGTCTGAAAGGATAGGTCAGTGTCTAAACCAACTGACATACAGGCTTTGTGACATGAATTTGGGTCATCAGAACTTACATTAAAAAACAAACAAAACTAGGTATTGTACCACAGTCATCTGTAAACTAAAAAGTTTCTACCTGGAAATGGAATTTGCAGATTGTAATGAATGTTGTTCTGTAGTGACCAAAAGAGATCCTGTGTCAAAAAGAGATGGGAAAAAGACCAGTATTTCACTCTGTCTTCTAACATAAATAAGCTCAAAGCTCTAAATATATTGCCAGTGATCTTAGATGCACACACACACACACACACACACACACACACACACACACACACACACACAGAGAGAGAGAGAGAGAGAGAGAGAGAGAGAGAGAGAGAGAGAGAGATCATACACATTTGCATATGCATCACATATATTCAGAAACCCACATAGGTACAGTATATTTGATGTAGTGTCTCTCTTCATAAACTGAGACCTTTATCTCAATGCCAGGCATTCTTTACTCATGATTCTT
This sequence comes from Grammomys surdaster, assembly GCF_004785775.1. Classification (NCBI taxonomy): domain Eukaryota; kingdom Metazoa; phylum Chordata; class Mammalia; order Rodentia; family Muridae; genus Grammomys; species Grammomys surdaster. The sequence continues at coordinate 6,648 of NW_021605344.1, read as the reverse complement.
GTTCTGAGAAAGAGTCTGTGATTCAAATTTGAGATATGAAAATCATAGAAAATTCCCTAGTAAAGACATTCATAAATACCACATTAATTATTTTTAGGACCCTTCTACACTCCCCTAGCACACATTCAGAATGTTTCCTTTATCACTATAATTATTTTAAATTTTTATTGAAAATTGAATTATAGCACTGTGACCTCCCATTCCTCCCTTTAGTCCATTGCATGCAACCCACTCGCAAACTCATTGTTTCAATATTGTTATATATGTGTGTTTATTTGTTTATGATTGTATCTATAAAAATAGAAACACAACTTGAGTCCACTTTGTGTTTGTGTATATGGTTTCCAAGGTGAGTAGTCTGTATTGGACAGTCCATTTGACTCTCACTTGTATAAAAGGCTAATATTCTGCTGCCATCTTTAGTTGCTTGTAATATTTTGAAACATGAATTATGACCATTGCATTAACACTGCATTGATATTGCCATCATTGTAGTTTTACATCCATTTTCTGAGATTTCAAAACACCCTTTCAGGTGTGCTGCCTCTTAGTCTTTGTAACCCCAATTTATGCAATATTCCCTGAGCTATACACACTGATATACATGTATTCTTTTGTGCTGGGTTTTCCCCCAATCCATTGATCTCTTCATTGTGTCCAGTTTTGGTTTTCCTTGATGGTCTCAATTTACTGTACCAAGAGGCTTCTTTGATGAGAGTTGATGGCTTCACTTCTATGTGGGTATAAGAATGAAATTTAGAATGCTGCCTTAAGGAATTGAGCTAATCTAGTAAACTAGTCTGATACATTTTCATGTCCATGACTTCATGAGCTTCCTAAATCTGACTAGATTTCTACTGCTAGCCATGATTTCTTTCAATCTCTTTGAGATTAATCCCTCCAAATGTTAAAATATTTCAAATTACTTTCCCCAAAATACCAATGTTTGTCATAGCCGTTGGCTTCCTCTCAGGGTTGATGAGTTGAGTGCCTGTTGCCTAATGAATCTTACAGGGATATCTCTGAATTCAACTGATTCTACCAGGATATGACTTAGAAGCCTCTAGCTTTAAGTTGAGTTTCTCTTGTACATAAAACAGTAGGCAAGTTGACATGTTAGGACCCTCCTGCCACACTTATGAAGTATATCAATAACCAGTACAGCAAGCTTTCAGAATAAGTTCAGTAAGTGATACATACATGTCAGTAATATCCAAGGAGTCTTTGATTAGACTTAAGTTTATTTACTTTACCACATAATTGAACATAGTTCTAGAACTTTCATTTGGTTTTTCAGAAAAAAAAATAGGTTATTGTAAAGGGGCCTCTAAAGTTCAATAATTTAGGCCTTGTTATTTGTCTCAAGGATTATTCCATGCTGGACCTTTGACTTGACCAAGTCACACATTTTGACTCCTGTCTGACAAGAGAAATTCATTTTCCTAGTAAATAAAGTAAGTGAAATATAAATATAGTATAAAGTTCCTTCCTTTTTGGCTACTTTCCTTTTCGACTTTCCAAGTCTTCAATTCAATTCACCTTAATCAACTATAGTCTGAAATGTTAAATGCTGGAATACCTAGTAATAAAAAGTTGCATACATATTAGATGGAATACCATACTGATTTAAGTGAAGACATTTTTTTTTTACCAGTAACTCCCTTGTTTCTACCATTCCTTGTGATCATCTCCTGATGATTTGTTTCTCAGATATGCTGGGATTTCCCCTGTATCCCAGGCTGTACTATAGCCACACCAAAATCTACCATTGGCCTTTCTTGAGATAAACTATACTGGCAACACATGAGTTTCCTATAATTCTTTCTCTAGGACAGAATCTCGTGTGCCTTTCCCTAAGTCTACAAATTAAAACATGTAAGAAACTGTTGTTTTAAAATACATGAGTCAATTATAAAGTTGAGCCTCTCTAAAATATTGTCTCAAATTTTCCAAAGGTGTTTAAAAGTCTTTCCGTTCTTATGTTCTACTGTGGAAGAACTGAAGGGTCCAAAGGGGCTTGCATCCCCATAGGAAGAACAATATCAACTAACTGGACCTCTCTGAGATTCTAGGGACTAAACCACCTACCAAAGAATATACATAGAGGAAGCCATGACTCTAGACACATGTGTAGTAGAGGATGGCCTTATCTGACATCAATGGGAGGCGAGGCCCTTTGTCCTCTGGAGGCCCAATGCCCCAACATATGGTGATGCTTGAGCAGTGAGGAAGGGGTAGATAAAATGGTAGCTAAGAACCCTCATAGAGGCAAAGGGAAGGGGTAAAAGGGGATAGGATAGGGGTTGCTGTGGAGGGGTAACCAGGAAGGAATATCATTTGAAATGTAAATGAGTAAAATGATTGAGAAATAAATAAACATTTTTAAAAATCAAAATGAGTTAAAGATTCCCTATAAAGGAAAATGTAAACAACAGTCACATTCAGATCTAAAACAAACAAAACAAAAAGTCCCAGAAGTTTAAAGTTTAAAAGTTCATCATCAGATATTGGCTACTCACTATCTTCTGTGTTACAAACCTCACCATTTCCCCAGATCTGCTGTTAGCAGGACACACGTTTTGTTATGCTCATTCAGGTTATCTACACTCCAGGACTGCGCAGATCCCATCATACAGGTAACTTCAAAATGTTAGAATTTCTCTTGCAAATGGACTGCACCTCACCAATAGGCTGTGTTGGGATCTTGCCAGGAACACTATCTCATGTGGTGTCAGTCACTAACTTTTTACCACGGACACTTCATGCTTTTGGCTTCTACAGAAACTGAGGCTGTACCCCATTATTGTCCTCCCCAACCTTATACTAGTTCCCAAGACTCAGCCACTCCCTAACATCCCTTCATGATTTCAAAACTACAAGTCAGAAACCTATGAACTTCTCATAATTTTTGTGTACTCTCACATCAAATCCAGGAAATCTTAGCATTTTAATCAGTGAATATAATTATGCTGTTTTGCTAATTTGTACCATTGGTTTTTACTATATTTTAAAAAATGTTACTAGAGTCACAGATTGCCTCTCTACTTCTGTAGTCATCTTTTAACTTTTACTGATGAGGGTTGTTTTGAAATCCACTTTTGTGCTGAATCCCAATTTGGGCCTGTGACTGGACCTCCTTTCTCTCAAGCTCTTCTCCATTTTTGTCCTTGCAGTTCCTTCAGACAGGAACAATTCTGGGTCAGAGCTTTGGACTGTAGGAAGGCAACCTCATCCCTGTACGCGATATCCTGTCCCTCTACTGGAGGTGGACTCTACAAGTTCCCCCTCTCCACTGTAGTGCACCTCAGCAAAGGTCACTCCATTTGAGTCCTAACTGCCCGAAACAGCCTACTATCCCCTCAGGACTTCCATTTTCCTTCAACCTATCTGTTAACCTCATCAGACCTGCAGATCTTGAGCATACAGACCTGTGGATTTTTACCATACAGACCTGCTTGTCTGCAATCATACAGACCAAGATACCCATCAGAGGCCTACCACATCAGGACCATTGAAGTTAACCACTTCTCAATACTTATTAAAACAGGAACATCAATGGACCAAGACTATCCACATGGCTAAAGGATCTCGAAAGAACAAAATCAACAAAAGCCAGAGCAATATGACACATCCAAAGTAAAGTTACCCCAATACAGCAGGAACTGGATATCCAAACACAAGCAAAACACACAAAAAAATAAATGACCATAAATCCAATTTTATAAAGTTGATAGAGACCTTAAAATAGTAAAGGAATACACCCTCTAGAGAAGTAAAGGAATGGAGGATTTAAAAGAAGGACTGAAGGAGTTGAAGGGGTTTGCAACCCCATAGCTAGAACAATATCAACTAACTGGACCACCCAAAGATCTCAGGATCCAAACCCTCAACCAAAGAGTATATAGGGAGGACCCATGGCCCAAACTGCATATGTAGCAGAGGATTGACTTATCTGACATCGATGGGAGAGGAGACCCTTGGTACTGTAGAATCTCGACGCCCACGCATAGGAGAATGCTTGAGCAGTAAGGTGATAGTGTAGGGGTGAGCACCCTCATTGAAGTAAGAATAGAAATGAGAGGCATTGTGCAGGGGAAACTAGGAAGGGAGAAACATTTGAAAGGAAAATAAAATAACTTGCTAACAACACAAGAAAATACAAACATCTGGAAGTCTTTAAAGAGGAAACACATTCTTTAAAGATACACAGTAAAATACAGTTAAACAGATGAAGGAAGTAAAATTGTGCAAGACAATGTCCAAATAGAAGCAATTAAAAAAAGCCACAAACTGAGGGACTCTGACTCTTCAATATGGCAAACCTAGGAAAGAGAACAGCAACAAAATATGCAAACATCACCAATAGATGCAGGAAATGGAAGAGAGAATCTGAAGCATAGAAGACACAGTATAAGAAATAGACTATCAGCCAAAGACATGTGAAATCTAAAATTCCTGACACAAATAATCCAGGAAAACTGGGATTCCATAAAGAGACCTAAGTTAAGAATAATAGGAATAGCAGAAGGAGAAGAATCCAAGCTCCCTGAGCCAGAAAATATTCTCAAAAAAATCTTTAAGAAAAATACCCAACCTAAAGTAATACCTATAAATATATGAGAAGCGTAGAGAACTCCAATTTTACTGGACCATAAGAAGTAAATCATCACATCACAAATAATGAAAACAACATTTACAGGAAAAAGATTAAAAGAAGCAAGGGGAAAGAGGCAGCTAACATATAAAGGCAGACCTATCAGAATTGCACCAGACTTCTCTACAGAGGCTGAAAAGCTAAAAGAGCCTGGCCATATATCTTGCAATCTCTAAAAAAAAAAAAAAACCCACAGGTTGAGACCCTAAAATGCAACACCAGACAAAAATCTTAATCACCATAGAAGGAGAAAATAAGATATTTCAAGACAAATCCTAATTCAAACAATATCTATCCACAAATTCAGTCCGACAAAAAATACTAGAAGGAAATTACAACACCAGGATGATAACTATATCCAAGAAAATATAGGAAATAAGTAATTCAATCCAGCAAAAACAGGGAAAGCACACACAAATAATTCACACATACACATGTGCACACACGTGCGTGCACACACACAGAGACAGACACACACACACACAATCACCAATATTAAAATAACAGGAAAAAACAATCACTGATAATTGATATCTCTCAACATCAATGGACTCATATCCCCCATAATAAGACACATGCTAATAGAATGGACGAAAATGTAGAATTCATCATTCTGGTGCATACAAGAAGCACACCTCAACCATAAAGATAGACTTCAGAATAAAGGACTAAAAAATTTCCAGGCTAACAGATACAAGAAACAAGCTGGGGTAGCCATTGTAATATTTAATACAATAGACTTTCAACCAAAATTAATCAAAAGAGACAGGGAAAGAAACTTTATACTTGTCAAAGGAAAAATCTAGCATGATGCAGTCTTAATTCTGAACATCTATACTTCAAACACATGGTCACCCACATGTGAAAAAAAATGTTGCTTAAACTTAAATTACACATTGAATGCAACACATTAATACTGGGAGACATCAACACCCTACTCTCACCAATTTACAGGATATCAAGAGAAAACAGTATAGAGACATAATGAAACTAACAGATATCAAATTGACCAAACAAGCATCAATAAACTAAAACACAAAAGAATGTACAATCTTTTGACCAACTCATGAGTCTTTCTCCAAAACTGGCCATATAGTTGCTAATACCAATAATCCTCAAACTGTTCCACAAAAGAAAAACAGAAAAAAAAAAAACCACTGCTAACCTCATTCTATGAGGCCACAGCCACCCGGATACCTAAACCATACAAACACTCTACAAAGAAGAGAACTCCAGATTGATTTCTGATATGAACATTGATGCAAAATATACTCAATAAGATATTCAAACACAGAATCTAGGAACATATCAAAGATATCATCAATCAAGATCAAGTAGGCTTCATCTCAGGGATGACGAGAGTTTAAAAGAAAAATATGAAGAAAATCTACTATATAAACAAACTGAATAGACACTGAAAAAGATTTGATAAAATTGCCAAGTGGTGGTGGCACACACCTTTAATCCCAGCACTTGGGAGGCAGAGGCAGGCAGAGTTCTGAGTTCCAGACCAGCCTGGTCTACAGAGTGAGTTCCAGGACAGCCAGGGCTATACAGAGAAACCCTGTCTCGAAAAACCAAAAAACAACAAAAAAATTTGATAAAATCCAACATCCCTTCATGTGAAAGGTTTTAGAGAAATCAGGAATACAGGGCATAAAGCTAAACACAATTAAAGCAATATACAGCAAGCAAATACTCAACACTGAGGTAACTGGACAGAAACTTAAAGCAATTCCCACTAAAATCAGGGAATTTTTTGTTAAGGCTGCCAACTCTCTACCTATCAATTCAATATAGTACTTAAAGTTCTAAGAAAAACAATAAGAAAACAAAAGGATATCAAGGGGATAAAAACTGGCAAGGAAGAAGTCAAGGAGAGAGATACCCAGGTGGGAAAGGGGACATGGAGGGAAAGTGGGGAACATGATCAGGAATTGGGTAAGGAGAAAGGACTGAGGCCCCGAGGGTCAGCAGAATGAATGGAAATAGAC
>NW_021605343.1:8737-22414 GCF_004785775.1 Grammomys surdaster | reverse complement strand
TACTCCACTGTTGCTGCTCTTCCTTGTGGTCATCCCATTTTACTGGACTCTCAAATACACCCAGTTCTTCTGCTTTCACCAGACAGCACTTTCACCCTGAACCTCTCCTAGGCAGTCTACAAGGTACAATTCCTCAACTTCATTGTATAACCCCTTTCAGTCCATGGACTTCAACAGACACTGAAGCAGCAATTTCCCCAATGGCCTTACCTAGCCACTCACAGTATCAGGCCTCAACTGCTCTTCAGGATCCATTCATTCCTTCAGTACCACATAGAAGATTCTTACAAATTTTCTGGCTGCCTTCAGGAGGGCTATCTCTGGAACACAGCTTATTAGTGCTGTCATAAAATACTTCCAATATACTATACTTCAACTATGACATTTGCTAAGTCACTGGCAATTTCTTAGCTCCAACTAACTTGATTCAGCTGTCCAAGTAAACTCTACTATTCTGGATTCCAAAGCCATAGCAACATGGTCAAAACTTCAAAGTTCTATCAGTTGCTGGTGCTGGAACACGGCCCCTAGTTCAATGGCATTTATCCCAACAATCTAGCCTCAATGGTTTGCTCACTGCCTAAGTACTGCTGTCATGGAACATGATCTGTAGACTAACCTTGAAACCAGAGATCTGCTTGTCTCACACACTTGATTTGTGCACAACCGTGCTTGGAACTAATCTTTTCTTTACCTTTACTAAATAAAGAAAATTATTCTTTACTTTCTTTGTTCTAGGTTGGCCTTGAACTCAGAAATTACCTTGCCTCGCTCTCTTGGGATTAAAGATGTATACTATCATGCATCAACACAAAGCATTTCGGAGCAAGTATTCTCAAGACCTCTATCCAAAGTTACTGTAATACCACAGCATGATTTGGACCAAAACCCTCTGTTTTCTAGCCCTTGATCTGGATCTCTGATTTTTCTCCCATGTATGGATATTATTTCACAACATATGTAGTCATGTTGACAACTGACCGCAGCCATCCCCGTCCATCACTTTCCCATTGATTCAGAATCATCTTCTTTTGTCCAAATGAAAAAAAAAAATAACTGCAGCATTAAAAGGCCTATATAATATAAACCATCCCTTTCTCAACTGAAAATCTACAAAGAGAATCCCTAGCTGGGGAGGATATTTCCCCCTGGTCAATTCTCAGTTCCTTCCATTTAGTATCATTGGATACATGATAAAACACCATTCTACTTCCTGAAACACTGTTGTGAACACTATATTTGAACCCCTCCATTTTGGATTTCCAGTTTCCCATTTTACTCTACTTCTTGAAATGTTTCCCAATAAGAGCGAATAACAGACCAAACTCTAATCTAGGTGTCTTTGAGGCTCCCTTTATTAATGGTACTAATTTACATGTCTTTAAATTACCCTCCACAAAACTCTTAAGACAAGTGCACAATGAAGCCCTATTATTCACCAAAATATGAAAATATAATTTCTAAGCCTCATATTAATACTCCTCTCAACTGAAATCTACTGTGCCAACCCCCTCATTAAAAATCACTCTTAGCACCACTCTCTGCCCTGATGCTAATACTTCAGCATATTAAGCTCCATTTAAAGCATCCAAACTGCCAGAATCGAATTTCCTACAAACAAAATCATGGACAGACCTATCACAATGATAGCCCAGCCTCTGGTACCCATTCTATATTAGTTAAGGATTCATCAAAGTGAAGAGACCCCATGAGTAAGCCAACAGTTATTGAGGATGACAGTCAATTTGGGCTGACTTACAACTTAAAGATTCCTTCTATTAACACGATGGCGTAAAATCGGACACCATTTAGGATGACATAGTGCTAAAGTTGCAAAGGAAGGCAGGTTATTCTCTTCCACAGGCTGCCAGGTGGATGGATTTAACCAAGCTGGTCTGATCTGAGATTATCATGGATCCTCCATTTTGACACACTTCCTATGACAAAGCGACCCAATTCTCAGGATGGCCACATATCTGATTAGTGCTAAATTCATGTAGGCTAAGCATAGTGAAACAATCAAAACCATTCCCTGGCCCTTAGAACTATCCAATGCCAAAATACCCATAGTCTAGTCCAGACTCAACAAAGCTCAGAATTCTAAAAGTCCTTTGCTCCTCCTGAACTCTCGAACATTCATTCCAGCATCAAATAAAACTCAACATTAGACCACATATGTACAACATCATAGTGTATATATAAACATTTCAAAACTTCACAGTGATGATACTCCTCCAAATGAAGCCAAAAATCCAACTGGAAAAATTTCAATTCCTGCATTGACTTTACTGATGTCCAACTCTTTTCAGGTTTGCAAACAATAATCCACTTGTGTTGTATAAAAGAAACTGTCACCTTTGTCTTGTGCTGGTTCCAGTCACTGATAGCTGCTTTCCTCAACAGGCATCACACAGGGCTCAGTGAGGAACTTCTGGGCTCTTATAAAAGGAGCTTGGGTTTCACCTTATAGCTCCAGTTTCTGTGTGAACATAAGCTCCTGCCAACAGTGCTCCACTGTTGCTGCTCTTCCTTGTGGTCATCCCATTTTACTGGATTCTCAAACACACCAAGTTCTTCTGCTTCCACCAGGCAGCACTTTCACCATGAGCCTCTCCGAGGCAGTCTTCAAGGTACCAATACTCAACTTCATTGTATAACCCCTTTTAGTCCTTGGGCTTCAACAGACACTGAAGCAGCAATTTCCCCAGTTGCCTTACCTAGTCACTCACAGGACCAGGCCTCAAGTGCTCCTCAGGATCTCTCCATTCCTTCAGTACAACATGGAAGATTCCTACAAATTATCTGGCTGCCTGCAGGAAGTCTATCTCTTGAACACAGCTTCTTGGTGCTCTCATAAAATACTTCCAATATATTATATCTGAACGATGACAGTTTCTAAGTCACTGGCAATTTCTAAGCTCAAACTAACTTGATTCTGCTGTCCAAGTGTACTCTATTATTCTGGATTCTAAAGCCATAGCCACATGCCCAAAACTTCCAAGTTCTATCAGTTGCTGGTGCTGGAACACGGCCCCTAGTTCAATGGCATTTATCCCAGCAACCTAGTCTCAATGGTTTGCTCTCTGCCTAAGTATTGCTGTCATGGAACATGATCTGTAGACTACCCTTGAAACCAGAGATCTGCTTGTCTCACACACTTGATTTGTGCACAACCATGCTTGGAACTAAGCTTTTCTTTACCTTTACCAAATAAAGAACACCATTCTTTTCTTTCTTTGTTCTAGGTTGGCCTTGAACTCAGAAATTATCTTACCTCTCTCTCTCTTTGGATTAAAGATATATACTATCATGCATAAACACAAAGATTTTCAGTGCCAGTATTCTCAAGATCTCTATCCAAAGTTACTGTAATACCACAGCATGATTTGGACAAAATCCCTCTGTTTTCTAGCCCATGATGTAGATCACTGATTTTTCTCCCATTTATGGATTTTACTTCACAACATATGTAGTCATGTTGTCAACTGACAGCAGCCATCCTCGTCCATTTCTTGGGCATTTGGTTCAGAATCATATCTTCTTTTGTCCAAATGAAAAAAAATAACTGCAGCATTTAAATGCCTATAAAATATAAACCATCCCTTTCTCATCTGAAAATCTACAAAGAGAATCCCTAGCTGTGGAGGATATTTCCACCTGGTCTATTCTCAGTTACTTCAGTTTAGTATCTTTGGATAGATGATTTAACACTATTCTACTTCCTGATGCCCGGTTTTGAACACAATATTTGAAACACTCCATTTTGGGCTTTATGTTTCCCACTTTACTCTGCTTCTTGAAATGTTTCCCATATAGTGAAAAATAGAATAAACTCTAATCGAGGTGTCTTTGAGGCTCCCTTTATTAATGGTATTAATTTACATCTCTTTAAATTACCCTCCAGATAACTCTTAAGACAAGCACACAAGGAAGCCCTATTCTTCACCAAAATATGAAAACATTTTTTCTAAACCTGATATTAATACTCCTCTCTTCTGAAATATACTGTGCAAAGCACCCCTCATTTAAAATCACTATTAGCACCACTCTCTGCCCTCCTGCTAATACTTCAGCATATTAAGCTACTTTAAAGCATCCAAACTGCCAGAATCGAATTTCCTACAAACAAAAACACGGACAGACCTATCACAATGATAATACAGTCTCTGGTACCCACTTCTATGTTAGTTAAGGATTTATCACAGTGAAGAGCCCCCATGAGTAAGACAACACTTAGTGAGGATGACAGTCAATTTGGGTGGACTTACAACTTAAAGATTCCTTCTAATAACACCACAAAAGTAATTCGGACACCATTCAGGATGACATAGTGCTAAAGGTGTCAAGGAAGGCAGGTTATTCTCTTCCACAGCCTAGAAGGAGGATGGTTTTAACCAAGCTGTCCTGACCTGAGATTTTCATGAATCCTCCATTGTGACACACTTCCTATGACAAAGAGTGAACATCCTCAGTATGGCCACATATCTGATTAGTGTTAAATTTATGTAGGCTAAGCATAATGAAACAATCAAAAACATTCACTGGCACTAATTTGTCTCTGCAAAAAAAAAAAAAAATGAGATTATGGGGGCTATAACAATCCAAAGTACCTTAGAAACTATCCAATGCCAAAATACCCATAGTCTAGTCCAGACTCAACAAAGATCAGAATCCTAAATGTCCTTTGCTCCTCCTAAACTCTCTAAAATTCATTACAGAATCAAATAAAAGCTTAACATCACATAACATATGTACAAAATCATAGGGTATATATAAACATTTCAAAACTTCACAGTGATGATACTCCTTCAAATGAAGCCAAAAATCCAACTGCAAAAATTTCAATTCCTGTATTGACTTTACTGATGTCCAACTCTTTTTAGGTTTCCAAACTATAATCCACTTGTGCTGAATAAAAGATACTGTCACCTTGTCTTGTGCTGGTTCCAATCACTGATAGCTCCTTTCTTCAACAGGCATTCCACAGGGTTCACTGAGAATCATCTGTGCTCTTACACAAAGAGCTTTGGTTTCACCTTACAGCTCTAGTTTCTGTGTGATCATAAGCTACTGCCAATAGTACTCCACTGTTGCTGCTCTTCCCTGTGGTCATCCCATTTTACTGGACTCTCAAATACACCCAGTTCTTATACTTCCACCAGGCAGCACTTTCACCATGAGCCTCTCCTAGGCAATCTTCAAGGTACCAATACTCAACTTCATTGTATAACCCTTTTCAGTCCTTGGACTTCAACAGACACTGAAGCAGCAATTTCCACAATGGCCTTACCTCGCCACTCACAGTATCAGGCCTCAACTGCACTTCATGATCCCTCCATTCCTTCAGTACCACATGGAAGATTCTTACAAATTATCTGGCTGCCTTCAGGAGGGCTATCTCTGGAACACATCTTCTTGGTGCTCTCATAAAATACTTCCAATATATTATACCTCAATGATGACTGTTTCTAAGTCACTGGCAATTTCTTAGCTCAAACTAACTTGATTCAGCTGTCCAAGTAAACTCTACTATTCTGGATTCTATAACCATAGCAACATGCCCAAAACTTCCAAGTTCTATCAGTTGCTGGTGCTGGAACACGGCCCCTAGTTCAATGGCATTTATCCCAGCAACCTAGCCTCAATGTTTTGCTCACTGCCTAAGTATAGCTGCCATGGAACATGATATGTAGACTAACCTTGAACCCAGAGATCTGCTTGTCTCACACACTTGATTTGTTCACCACTGTGCTTGGAACTAATCTTTTCTTTACCTTTACCAGATAAAGAAAACTATTCTATGCTTTCTTTGTTCTAGGTTGGCCTTGAACTCAGAAATTTCCTTGCCTCTCTCTCTTGGGATTAAAGATATATACTATCATGCATAAACACAAAGCTTTTCAGAGCCAGTATTCTCAAGATCTCTATCATAATTCATGGAATACCATGGCAAACTGCCAGAATCCAATTTCCTACAAACAAAATCATGGACAGACCTATCACAATGATAACCCAGTCTCTGGTACCCACTCCTATGTTAGTTAAGGATTCATCACAGAGAAGAGACCCCATAAGTAAGACAACTCTTATGGAGGATGACAGTCTATTTGGGCTGACTTACAACTTAAAGATTCCTCCCACTAACACGATGGCAGAAATTCGGACACCATTCAGGATGACATAGTGCTAAATGCGCCAGGGAAAGCAGGTTATACACTTCCACAGGCAGCCAGGAGGATGGTTTTAACCAAGCTGTCCTGACCTGAGATTTTCTAGAATCCTCCATTGTGAAACACTTCCTATGACAAAGAAACCCCATCCTCAGTAAGGCAACATATATGATTAGTGCTAAATTCATGTAGGCCAAGCATAGTGAAACAATCAAAACCATTCACTGGCACTAATTTGTCTCTGCAAAAAATATGAGATTATATATGCTATACGGAGCCAAAGGACCTTAGAAACTATCCAATGCCAAAATACCCATAGTCTAGTCCAGACTCAACAAAGCTCAGAATCCTAAATGTCCTTTTGTCTTCCAGAACTTCTAAAATACATTCCAGCATCAAACGAAAGCTTAACATCCGATCACATATGTACAACATCATAGGGTCCATATAAACATTTCACAACTTCACAGTGATGATACTCCTTCAAATGAATCCAAAAATCCAACTGCAAAAATTTCCATTCCTGCATTGACTTTACTGATGTCCAACTCTTTTCAGGTTTGCAAACTATAATCCACTTCTGTGTATAAAAGAAACTGTCACCTTTGTCTTGTGCTGGTTCGAATCACTGATAGCTGCTTTCCTCAACAGGCATCCCACAGGGTTCACTGAGGATCATCCGGGCTCTTAAAATAAGAGGTTAGGTTTCATCTTTCAGGTCTAGTTTCTGTGAGACCATAAGCTCCGGCCAATAGTACTTTATGGTTGCTGCTCTTCCTTGTGGTCATCCCATTTTACTGGACTCTCAAATACACCCAGTTCTTCTGCTTCCACCATGCAGCACTTCCACCATGAGCCTCTCCTAGACAGTCTTCAAGGTACCAATCCTCAGCTTCATTGTATAACCCCATTGAGTCCTTGGACTTCAACAGACACTGAAGCAGCAATTTCTCCTAAGGCCTTTCCTAACCACTCACAGGACCAGGCCTCAACTGCTCTTCAGGATGCTTGCATTCTTTCAGTACCACCTAGAAGATTCTTACAAATTATCTGGCTGCCTTCAGGAGGGCTATCTCTGGAACACAGCTTTTTGGGGCTCTCAAAAATACTTCCAATATATTATACATCTCGAGTGACTTTTGCTAAGTCACGGGCAAATTCTTAACTCAAACTAACTTGATTCAGCTATCCAAGTAAACTCTACTATTCTGGAATCTAAAGCCATAGCTACATGCCCAAAACTTCCAAGTTCTATCAGTTTCTGGTGCTGGAACAAGGCCCCTAGTTCAATGGCATTTATCCCAGCAACCTAGTCTCAATGGTTTGCTCACTGCCTAAGTATTGCCATCATGGTACATGATCTGTAGACTAACCTTGAACCCAGAGATCTGCTTGTCTCTCTCTTTTGATTGTGCACCACAGTGTTTGGAACTAATCTCTTCTTTACCTTTACCTAATAAAGAACACTATTCTTTTCTTTCTTTGTTGTAGGTTGGCCTTGAATTCAGAAATTATCTTGCCTCTCTCTCTTGGGATAAAAGATTTATACTATCATGAATAAACACAAAGCTCTTCAGAGCCAGTATTCTCAAGATCTTCATCCAAAGTTACTGTCATACCATAGCATGATTTGGACCAAAACCCTCTGTTTTCTAGCCCTTGATCTGGGTCTTTGATTTTTCTCCCATTTATGGATATTAGTTCACAACATATATAGTCATGTTGACAACTGACAGCAGCCATCCCCGTCCATCTCTTGGCCATTTGAATCAGAATCATATCTTCTTTTGTCCAAATGAAAAAAAAATAACTGCAGCATTAAAATCCCTATATAATATAAACCATCCCTTTCTCAACTGAAAATCTACAAAGAGAATCCCTAGCTGGGGAGGATATTTCCCCCTGGTCAATTCCCAGTTACTTCAATTTAGTATCTTTGGATACATGATTTAACACCACTCTACTTCCTGATACCCTTTTGTGAACACTATATTTGAACCCCTACATTTTGGGCTTTTGGTTTTCCATTTTACTCTCTTTCTTGAAATGTTTCCCATAAGAGTGAACAACAGAACAAAGTCTAATGTAGGTCCCTTTGAGACTCCCTTTATTAATGGGATTAATTTAAATCTCTTTAAGTTACCCTCCAGAAAACTCTTAAGACAAGCGCACAATGAAGCTCTATTCTTCACCAAAATATGAAAATATAATTTCTAAGCATCATATTAATACTCCTCTCGACTGAAATATACTGTGCCAAGCCCACTGATCTAAAATCACTCTAGCACCACTCACTGCCCTTTTGTTAATACTTCAGCATATTAAGCTCCATTTAAAGCATCCAAACTGCCAGAATCGAATATCCTACAAACAAAATCATGGACAGACCTATCAAAATGACATAGTGCTAAAGTTGCAAAGGAAGGCAGGTTATTCTCTTCCACAGGCTGTCAGGTGGATGGTTTTAACCAAGCCATAATACCCAAAGTCTAGTCCAGACTCAACAAAGCTCAGAATCCTAAAAGTCCTTTGCTCCTCCTGAACTCTCGAAAATTCATTCCAGAATCAAATAAAAGCTTAACATCAGGTCACATATGTACAACATCATAGTGTATATAAACATTTCAAAACTTCACAGTGATGATAATCCTTCAAATAAAGCCAAAAATCCAACTGCAAAAATTTCAATTCCTGCATTGATATTACTGATGTCCAACTCTTTTCAGGTTTGCAAACTACAATCCACTTGTGCTGTATAAAAGTAACTGTCACCTTTGTCTTCTGCTGGTTCCAATCCCTGATTGCTGCTTTCCTCAACAGGCATCCCACAGGGTTCACTAAGGATCATCTGGGGTCTTACAAAAGAGCTTGGGTTTCACCTTACAGATTTAGTTTCTGTGTGACCATAAGCTCCTGCCAATAGTACTCCACTGTTGCTGCTCTTCCTTGTGGTCATCCCATTTTACTGGACTCTCAAATACACCCAGTTCTTCTGCTTTCACCAGACAGCACTTTCACCCTGAACCTCTCCTAGGCAGTCTACAAGGTACAATTCCTCAACTTCATTGTATAACCCCTTTCAGTCCATGGACTTCAACAGACACTGAAGCAGCAATTTCCCCAATGGCCTTACCTAGCCACTCACAGTATCAGGCCTCAACTGCTCTTCAGGATCCATTCATTCCTTCAGTACCACATAGAAGATTCTTACAAATTTTCTGGCTGCCTTCAGGAGGGCTATCTCTGGAACACAGCTTATTAGTGCTGTCATAAAATACTTCCAATATACTATACTTCAACTATGACATTTGCTAAGTCACTGGCAATTTCTTAGCTCCAACTAACTTGATTCAGCTGTCCAAGTAAACTCTACTATTCTGGATTCCAAAGCCATAGCAACATGGTCAAAACTTCCAAGTTCTATCAGTTGCTGGTGCTGGAACACGGCCCCTAGTTCAATGGCATTTATCCCAACAATCTAGCCTCAATGGTTTGCTCACTGCCTAAGTACTGCTGTCATGGAACATGATCTGTAGACTAACCTTGAAACCAGAGATCTGCTTGTCTCACACACTTGATTTGTGCACAACCGTGCTTGGAACTAATCTTTTCTTTACCTTTACTAAATAAAGAAAATTATTCTTTACTTTCTTTGTTCTAGGTTGGCCTTGAACTCAGAAATTACCTTGCCTCTCTCTCTTGGGATTAAAGATGTATACTATCATGCATCAACACAAAGCATTTCGGAGCAAGTATTCTCAAGACCTCTATCCAAAGTTACTGTAATACCACAGCATGATTTGGACCAAAACCCTCTGTTTTCTAGCCCTTGATCTGGATCTCTGATTTTTCTCCCATGTATGGATATTATTTCACAACATATGTAGTCATGTTGACAACTGACCGCAGCCATCCCCGTCCATCACTTTCCCATTGATTCAGAATCATCTTCTTTTGTCCAAATGAAAAAAAAAATAACTGCAGCATTAAAAGGCCTATATAATATAAACCATCCCTTTCTCAACTGAAAATCTACAAAGAGAATCCCTAGCTGGGGAGGATATTTCCCCCTGGTCAATTCTCAGTTCCTTCCATTTAGTATCATTGGATACATGATAAAACACCATTCTACTTCCTGAAACCCTGTTGTGAACACTATATTTGAACCCCTCCATTTTGGACTTCCAGTTTCCCATTTTACTCTACTTCTTGAAATGTTTCCCAATAAGAGCGAATAACAGACCAAACTCTAATCTAGGTGTCTTTGAGGCTCCCTTTATTAATGGTACTAATTTACATGTCTTTAAATTACCCTCCACAAAACTCTTAAGACAAGTGCACAATGAAGCCCTATTATTCACCAAAATATGAAAATATAATTTCTAAGCCTCATATTAATACTCCTCTCAACTGAAATCTACTGTGCCAACCCCCTCATTAAAAATCACTCTTAGCACCACTCTCTGCCCTGATGCTAATACTTCAGCATATTAAGCTCCATTTAAAGCATCCAAACTGCCAGAATCGAATTTCCTACAAACAAAATCATGGACAGACCTATCACAATGATAACCCAGCCTCTGGTACCCATTCTATATTAGTTAAGGATTCATCAAAGTGAAGAGACCCCATGAGTAAGCCAACAGTTATTGAGGATGACAGTCAATTTGGGCTGACTTACAACTTAAAGATTCCTTCTATTAAAACGATGGCGTAAAATCGGACACCATTTAGGATGACATAGTGCTAAAGTTGCAAAGAAAGGCAGGTTATTCTCTTCCACAGGCTGCCAGGTGGATGGTTTTAACCAAGCTGGTCTGATCTGAGATTATCATGGATCCTCCATTTTGACACACTTCCTATGACAAAGCGACCCAATCCTCAGGATGGCCACATATCTGATTAGTGCTAAATTCATGTAGGCTAAGCATAGTGAAACAATCAAAACCATTCCCTGGCCCTTAGAACTATCCAATGCCAAAATACCCATAGTCTAGTCCAGACTCAACAAAGCTCAGAATTCTAAAAGTCCTTTGCTCCTCCTGAACTCTCGAACATTCATTCCAGCATCAAATAAAACTCAACATTAGACCACATATGTACAACATCATAGTGTATATATAAACATTTCAAAACTTCACAGTGATGATACTCCTTCAAATGAAGCCAAAAATCCAACTGGAAAAATTTCAATTCCTGCATTGACTTTACTGATGTCCAACTCTTTTCAGGTTTGCAAACAATAATCCACTTGTGTTGTATAAAAGAAACTGTCACCTTTGTCTTGTGCTGGTTCCAGTCACTGATAGCTGCTTTCCTCAACAGGCATCACACAGGGCTCAGTGAGGAACTTCTGGGCTCTTATAAAAGGAGCTTGGGTTTCACCTTATAGCTCCAGTTTCTGTGTGAACATAAGCTCCTGCCAACAGTACTCCACTGTTGCTGCTCTTCCTTGTGGTCATCCCATTTTACTGGATTCTCAAACACACCAAGTTCTTCTGCTTCCACCAGGCAGCACTTTCACCATGAGCCTCTCCGAGGCAGTCTTCAAGGTACCAATACTCAACTTCATTGTATAACCCCTTTTAGTCCTTGGGCTTCAACAGACACTGAAGCAGCAATTTCCCCAGTTGCCTTACCTAGTCACTCACAGGACCAGGCCTCAAGTGCTCCTCAGGATCTCTCCATTCCTTCAGTACAACATGGAAGATTCCTACAAATTATCTGGCTGCCTGCAGGAAGTCTATCTCTTGAACACAGCTTCTTGGTGCTCTCATAAAATACTTCCAATATATTATATCTGAACGATGACAGTTTCTAAGTCACTGGCAACTTCTAAGCTAAAACTAACTTGATTCAGCTGTCCAAGTGTACTCTATTATTCTGGATTCTAAAGCCATAGCCACATGCCCAAAACTTCCAAGTTCTATCAGTTGCTGGTGCTGGAACACGGCCCCTAGTTCAATGGCATTTATCCCAGCAACATAGTCTCAATGGTTTGCTCACTGCCTAAATATTGCTCTCATGGAACATGATCTGTAGACTAACCTTAATCCAGAGATCTGCTTGTCTCACACACTTGATTTGTTCACAACCATACTTGGAACTAATCTTTTCTTTACCTTTACCAAATAAAGAAACTCTTCTTTACTTTCTTTGTTCTAGGTTGGCCTTGAACTCAGAAATTACCTTGCCTCTCTCTCTCTTGAGATTAAAGATGTATACTATAATGCATAAACACAAATCTTTTCAGAGCCAGTATTCTCAAGATCTCTATCAACAGTTACTGTTATACCACAGCATGATTTGGACCAAAACCCTCTGTTTTCTAGCCCTTTATCTGGATCTCTTCTTTTTCTCCCATTTCTGGACATTAGTTCATAACATATGTAGTCATGTTGACAAGTGACCGCAGCCATCACCGTCCATCTCTTGGCCATTTGAATCAGAATAATATCTTCTTTTGTCCAAATGAAAAAAAATAACTGCAGCATTAAAA
Source organism: Grammomys surdaster (assembly GCF_004785775.1). Lineage (NCBI taxonomy): Eukaryota > Metazoa > Chordata > Mammalia > Rodentia > Muridae > Grammomys > Grammomys surdaster. The sequence goes on along the minus strand of NW_021605343.1, from coordinate 9,745 downwards.
TGCCTATATAATAAAAACCATCCCTTTCTCAACTGAAAATCTACAAAGAGAATCCCTAGCTGGTCAGGATATTTCCCCCTGGTCAATTCTCAGTTCCTTCCATTTAGTATCATTGAATACAAGATTTAACACCATTCTACTTCCTGATACCCTGTTGTGAACACTATTTTGAACCCCTCCATTTTGGGCTTTTGGTTTTCCATTTTACTCTACTCCTTTAAATGTTTCCCATAAGAGTCAACAACATAACACAGTCTAATCTAGGTCTCTTAGATGCTCCCAATATTGATGGTATTAATTTAGATCTCTTTAAATTACCCTCCACAAAACTCTTAAGACAAGTGCACAAAGAAGCCCTCTTCTTCACCAAAATACCAAAAGGTATTTTCTAAGCCTCATATTAATACTCCTCTCATCTGAAATCTACTGCACCAAGCCCCCTTATTTAAAGTCACTCTTAGCACCACTCTCTGCCGTGATGCTAATATTTCAGCATATTAAGCTCCATTTAAAGCATCCAAACTGCCAGAATTGAATTTCCTACTAACAAAAACATGGATACACCTATCACAATGAAAACCCAGTCTCTGGTACCCCTTTCTATGTTACTTAAGGATTCATGACAGTGAAGAGAATCCATGTGTAAGACAACACTTAGTGAGGATGACAGTCAATTTGGGCTGACTTACAACTTAAAGATTTCTTCTATTAACACGATGGCAGAAACTCGGACACCATTCAGGATGACCTACAACTAAAGGCGCCAAGAAGGCAGGTTATTCTCTTCCGGGGACTGCCAGGAGGATGGTTTTAACCAAGCTGGCCTGATCTTAGATTTTCATGAATCCATCATTGTGACACACTTCCTATGACAAAGTGACCCCATCCTCAGTAAGGCCACATATCTGATTAGTGCTAAATTCATGTAGGCTAAGCATAGTGAAACAATCACAACCATTTCCTGGTACTAACTTGCCTCTGCAAAAAAAAAAAAAAAAAAAAAAAAAA
>NW_021605343.1:0-8637 GCF_004785775.1 Grammomys surdaster | reverse complement strand
AACTATCCAATGCCAAAATACCCATAGTCTAGTCCAGACTCAATAAACCTCAGAATCCTAAATGTCCTTTCCTCTTCCTGAACTCTCTAAAATTCATTCCAGCATCAAGTAAAAGCTTAACATCAGATCACATATGTACAACATCATAGAGAATATATAAACATTTCAAAACTTCACAGTGATGATATTCCTTCAAATGAAACCAAAAATCCAACTGCAAAAAATTCAATTCCTACATTGACTTTACTGATGTCCAACTCTTTTCAGGTTTGCAAACTATAGTATACTTGTGCTTTATAAGAGAAACTGTCACCTTTGTCTTGTGCTGGTTCCAATCCCTTATAGCTGTTTTCCACAACAGGCATCCCACAGGGCTCACTGAGGAACTTCTGGGATCTTACAAAAAGATCTTGGGTTTCACCTTTCAGTTCTAGTTTCTGTGTGACCATAAGCTCCTGCCAATAGTACTCCACTGTTGCTGCTCTTACTTGTGGTCATCCCATTATACTGGACTCTCAAATACACCCAGTTCTTCTACTTCCACCAGGCAGCACTTTCACCATGAGCCTCTCCTAGGCATTCTTCATGGTATCATTCCTCAACTTCATTGTATAACCCCTTTCAGTTCTTGGACTTCAACAGACACTGAAGCAGCAATTTCCCCAATGGCCTTACCTAGCCACTCACAGGACCAGGCCTCAACTGCTCTTCTGATCCCTTCATTCCTTCAGTACCACCTGGAAGATTCTTACAAATTATCTGGCTGCCTGCAAGAGGGCTATCTCTGGAACACAGCTTCTTGGTGCTCTCATAAAATACTTCCAATATATTATACATCAACAATGACATTTTCTAAGTCACTGGCAATTTCTTAGCTCAAACTAACTTGATTCAGCTATCCAAGTAAACTCTACTATTTTGGAATCTTAAGCCATAGCAACATGCCCAAAACCTCCAAGTTCTATCAGTTGCTGAAACACAGCCCCTAGTTCAATGGCATTTATCCCAGCAACCTAGTCTCAATAGTTTGCTCACTGCCTAAGTATTGCTGTCATCGAACATGATCTCTAGACTAACCTTGAACCCAGAGATCTGCTTGACTCACAGACTTGATTTTTGAACCACCTTGCTTGGAACAGATTTTTTTTTAACTTTACCAAATAAAGAACACTATTCTTTTATATCTTTGTTCTTGGTTGCTCTTGAACTCAGAAATTACCTCGCCTCTCTCTCTCTTGGGATTAAAGTTGTATACTATCATGCATAAACACAAAGCTTTTCAGAGCCAGTATTCTCAAGATCTCTATCCAAAGTAACTGTAATACCATGGCATGATTTTGAACAAAACCCTCTGTTTTCTAGCCCATGATCTGGATCTCTGATTTTTCTCCCATTTATGGATTTTAGTTCCCAACATATGTAGTCATGTTGACAACTGACAGCAGCCATCCCTGTCCATCTCTTGGCCATTTGAATCAGAATCATATCTTCTTTTGTCCAAATGAAAAAAAAACTGCAGCATTAAAAGGCCTACATAATGTAAACCATACCTTTCTCAATTGAAAATCTACAAAGAGAATTCTTAGCTGGTCAGGATATTTCCCCCTGTTGATTTCTCAGTTACTTTCATTTTGTATCTTTGGATACATGATTTAACTCCATTCTACTTCCTGATACCCTGTTGTGAACACTGTATTTGAACCCCTACATTTTCGGCTTTTCCTTTCACACTTTCATTTACTTCTTCAAAATATTCCCCATCAGAGAGAACCGCTGAACAAAGTCTAATGTAGGTCTCTTTGAGGCTTCCTTAATTAATGTTATTAATATACATCTCTTTAAATTATCCTCCCGAAAACTCTTAAGCTCACAAGGAAGCCCTATTCCTCACCAAAATTCCAAAAGAAATTTTCTAAGCCACATATGAATATTCCTCTCATCTGAAATCTACTGTGTCAACACCCCTTATTTAAAATCACACTTAGCACCACTCTCTGTCCTGCTGCTAATATTTCAGCATGTTAAGCTCCATTTATATCATCCAAACTACCAGAATCATGCTTTAATTATGTATAATTGAATCATGTATAGATACTTTAATGTATTTTTTTACATTATAAAATGATTTTCTGATATGTCTAATTAGTTCCTGGCAGAGAATAGTGGCATTTTCCCATGCAAGTTGTTTTTGTAATGTGTAAGAGCTCTCAGAGGTAGGAAGCATCCTGTGTAACTCTTCCTCCATTTTAGTAACAAAGTCTTCATATGGCTCATCTTGTTTTTGTTTGATTCCTGCTAATAGTTGTCTTTCCATCAACAAGAGAAAGCCTTCTCCAAGTATCTACTGCTATCTTGGAAACTTCTTCTAGTTCTTCCCTCTCTAAACCAACTTATTTCTGGGAGACGTTATAGTCTTTTCTACCCAAGAGCATTGATATTGTAAGTATATCCTCCTTCTTCTTGACGGCTAAATTCTGAACCACTTCCCATGCTCTATCCTCATATTCAGTCCTCCACACTATAAAATGTGCAGGGCTAAGAGTGGACTCTTTAGTCTGATGCCAGTTGTAAGGAGTTATCCACATGCTACCCAACATTTCCACAATCTCTAGAGTGTATCAAACATTCGGCCCAATGCTTTTTACAGAACATTGTAGTTCTTTAAGAGTTTTTAAAGGGAGAGGTTCCCATTGGGGTGTCTCTCCTTCAAAAATTGTTGCTGGGAATCAAAAGTCCAAGTCTCCTTTTGGCCTTGCTTCTTTTATGGCCCCTAAAAATCCCCTATTCATTGGCATTTTTCTTTCAAGCTTGGCTGATATTGTTTTAAAAGTAGAAGGGGCAGTAGCTGAGGCAAAAATATCGTCTATTTCTGTCCTAGAAAGATTTTTATCATGTAAAGGATCCCTTCCTTTAGCAAGATCATACTCCTCCGTTCTTTCATCCAGTTCTTGTTATTCCTCATCACTTAACCAATCATCTCCCAGTTGTGCCTTGAGGAGATTAGTGGTAGATGAGGAAGTATTATATGACTTAGTTTATGTCCTCAGAGGAGTTACCTCATCCTCTGAGGGCGCTTCTTCTGCAAAGAATTCCACTTCTGGTTTTTCTTAAAGGAGGTCTCTAATTTGTATCCAAAATGAGAATGCTTGACTCAGGACATGTCTAGGGCCATGACATTGATAAAACCTCTTCATCACTTGTCTTACCTTTTCCCAATTTTCTAAAGACATGCTTCCTTCCTCTGGGAACCATGGGTTGACACTCAGTACAAAGTCATAAAATGCTGTCAAACTCTTCTTTGAAGTTTTAGCACCTCTACTTTCTTTTTTTTTTAAATTGGATGTTTTATTTACATTTCCTATGTTGTCCCCTTACCCCATCCCCCACCCACCCCGGAACCCCCAATCCCCTCACCCCTCCCCCTTATTCTCTGTGGATGTAACCTCTATCTATTCCCCCCCCGACTCCCACCTCCCCACCCTCAAAATTCCCACCCCCTGGGGCATCCAGCCTTCATGAGTTCAAGGTTCTCTTCTTCCACCTATGCCCAGCAGGGCCCTCCACTCTTACATATTCAGTTGAAGCCCTGGATCCCCCCGAAGTGCTCCCAGGCTGGTGGTTTAGACCCTGGGAGCTGTGGTTGGTTGGTATTATTGTTCTCCTCATGGTGCCGCAAATCCTTTCAGCTCCTTCATTCTTCACTCTAACTCCTCTATTGAGAAACCCATGACCAGTTCAATGGCTAGTTGTGAGCATCTGCCTCTGAATATGTCTGACTCTTGAAGACCTCTGAGGAGACATCCATATCAGGCCCTTATCAGCATGCATTTCCTGACTTCCACATCAGCATCTACCTTTGCACCTCTACTTTCTAACATATGATTTAATACCACCAGTAACAAGCCCCTGTTCTTGGAGTGTGAATGCCCCATGGTTTTTAACTTCTTGTTGTCTTAACTCGATGATTCTCTATCTAGGAGTCTGCAGCAATCTGAAGAAGTTCTATCCTTACCTCGAAATGTGTTTTTGTTAGAAAAAGGATTGAGAAAGCTTACCTACTTTGAGCCCCATGTTTAGGCACCACAAAGTAATCATATTTTCAGAACTACAATGCTCATAGAAGAATTGTGAATGTTGTAGATAGCATAAGCTCTAAGTCATTGATTATTTTAATCAGACATTAGAAAATGTGATGGCATAAGAGGCGAGTCTTCCCAATACAAAGCTTCTTCCACATCATGCTAGTGTATAGTTAGAAGCAGTGAATGAGCAACAAACAGATTCCAGAATGTTGGCAGCTTAAATTAGAAAATAAAGAGCTACCATCACATACATGTTGATTGCAATTTTAGTTTCCAGTTAAAAACTGTTTTTGATCTGGGTCTATTTCTTAGATGCTCATATTATTAAAATGTTATATTATTAAAATGTTATGCTCATATCAAACTCAGAATGGGAAAAGCTCACCATCAAACATGGTCTTAGCTTTTGGTGGGTAACTTTACTTGTAGGATGGATTCTGCTGAAACCAGCATGGACTCCCTCATTTTCCCCCTGCATCTTAGATCCCTTGTCACTGCTTCAGAGATGTACTGCTATGTTTTATTTCTGCTTTTTGAAACTGGAGATTGGAAATACAATCAGCATAAAATGTTTTGAAAATAATTACACACTGTTTTGTGCCTTGTAAGGACTTTACCAGCTGGGATATTTTGTAAAATTACTTGTTAGCTGCTGCCATTTTTTGGCTCTCTCTGCCTTCTTAAGGGCATTGAAATTGTTCTCTTCCAACCCAGTCCTAAGAAAGGCCCATTGAGATTTGCTAACACTATCATGAAAATGATATAATACAAACAGCATTAGCATCTATTGAGAAAATACAGGAAGATAGCCAAGTAGAACTTAAGAAAGAAAGATGATACAGTGATACACAATTTCTCTCCCTCCTCACCCCTCTTTTTTTATGACTTGATTTCTCTGTGTAAACCCTGGCCAACCTGGTTTTGTCTCTCTTTTCTCATCTCTCTCCTCTCTCTCCTCTCTCCTTCTCTCCCTCTCTCCCTGTCTCCCTCTCACCCTCTCACCCTCTCTCCCTCTCACCCTCTCTCCCTCTCTCACTCTCTCCCTCTCTTCCTCTCTCCCTCTCCCCTTCTCTCCCTCTCTCTCTCCTCTCCTCTCCTCTCCTCTCTCCTCTCTCCTCTCGCCTCTCTCTCTCTCTCTATCTCTCTCTCTCTTTCTCTCTCTCCTCAATCTTTCTATAGATGAGGCTTGCCACAAAAACAGGAATCCAGCTGCTTCTGCCTCCAGACTTTTGTATTGTTTTGTGGCTAGATTGTACACATTCTAATCATTAAAGATGTGAAGGAAAAATATCCTCAGGAGTTCAAAAGTTTTATGAAAATTTGAAAGCCATTGTTCAAGTGACACCCAAGGGTTTGAACTAATTTTTCTTTTTTTATTTGGGGCCACCTTAGTGTCTCTGACACATGGTGTTTGGAGGGAGTATAAGTAGGACTCAAGGGACTAGGAGAGGGGCTTGGCTTGATTGCATAGCTAAACACTTCTTGGTCTTTTGTGTTCACTGATCTTTATTTCCTTAAGAAAAGGATAGCTGAGAATTTTTCCTGATGTACATGCTAGTCCGAAGCCTCCTGCTGATTAGTGCCTTCAGCTGAGTCCTGACTGTTCCTACTACTTTGTGCCACTGCTGCTGCTATCCCCACATTACTGAACTGGCTTGCTGGTATAGCCATGAAGAGTTTCCGAGTGGATCCAACTGCTGCTGCCAACCTGTGAACAGAGCTGCTCATTAGATGTCATAGCAGATTGGAGTTGCTCCAAAGAACCATTTCGAAACTGGTCCACTTCCTCCATTTCCTTTCTTTTTCAATACCTCTGGTGGGTGGTGAGCTAGATGGAAAGTGATGAAAAGTCATGAAAAACAGGCTTTCAAAAATTACAGTTACACACTGTCTAGTGGGAATGCTATTGTATTGAAAGATTAAGTATATCATGCAATACAATAGAAGCTGGTAACATTGTATCCCAGGGACCATGGAATTTCACTCCTTCAGCCATCAGAATATTTTACAAAACTTCAAAAGAAAAATCAGGGACGTTAACACAAGCAAAGCTGTAGCACAATGTTCAGAGTAAACAAAAACAATCACGTTTGGGGCACCACTAGAGGACATCTGTCAAGGTGCTATTTAACAGTTTGAAGCACTCTTCTCATCCACATATAAAGGAACCTGCTGCACAAGTTTACAAATATCATATGACACAGTCTTAGAAGCCTTTTGAGCTGAAGTTTCTGATGAAAAGGTGGTTTCTAAGCCCTGTACTATTGACACATAAATGCTTCATATTCCCAGGGCTATCATCCTGATAACTAAAACATAGAAGGATATTTTTTGAGTCAGTTGGAAGAGGCATTTACAATTTTGGCTTCTTCTCAAGTGTCATCAAGTTCATGGTGAATTTCACAAGGATTCTCCCCTGTAAGCCTTTAGCTTAGTTCCTGTAACATGTGTGACAGATAAGTGATTCTTAATCAAGGTAAAACTAATTTGATGCCAGAATAATAGTCAAGATTTCAGTGAATTATAGATTTTTCAGTCTGGACTTGCTAATAACTTATTGCAAAATATCTTTATAAAATAGCTCATGATTCTTATCACAAATAAGAACACCTCCAAGAAGCTCTACAGATAGCTATATGTAAGAGTACTGACTGCTCTTAACAATGAACTATATTCAATTCACTGACCAACACAGTGATTTACAGCTCTTTGTGGCTGAGGTTGTACAGGAACTAACACTTTCTTTTATTTTTTAAATTTTCACACTATTTTTTAAACAATTATAATTCTGCCAACATTAAGTCTACAAAGACATATCAAAAGACACATCTATCAGACATCTACTGGTAACATTGCTATAGTTATAATCATATTTAAAATTTCTGTTATTATATTGATAATGGGTAACCCCCAAATATAATGATGCTTCATGAAATCTGCTACTTTGGCATGCATTTCCTTCTTTCTTTTTTATACATACTTTATTTATTTTTTCTCAAATCGTAATTCATTCATACAGGTGTTGTAAACACAGAAAGGCAGGATGCGGGGAATGGGATGACACTGGAGAGTGGGTGTTTAGGGGGAATACAGATACTTTCAGAACCGGGTATGGGCTGGGTGAAGGTTCAGAGGACAGGTCACTATGACTCTGCCTATGACTCACTTGTCCTTTTCTAAGTTGGGAAACCATTTTACTTTTTTTTTTTTTTTTTTGGTTTTTCGAGACAGGGTTTCTCTGTATAGACCTGGCTATCCTAGAACTCACTCTGTAGACCATGCTGGCCTAGAATTCAGAAATCTGCCTGTCTCTGCCTCCCAAGTGCTGGGATTAAAGGTGTGTGCCACCCCACACTGGAGAACTGACACTTTTAATGGATTAGTGCACACAAGTGGATAATTTACTATAACAAGTCAAGTGATAGCAAGGAACGTTAAAACAACACACAGGCATAAATCTGTGATTTGAAGGACAGCTTGGTCTACAAGTTAAGTCTAAAGGAAAAATGGGGCATTAGGCCCATCACTGGTTTTAAATCTAGCTGCAGAAGGCTATAAAGAGGACCTAGGGCAATAGGTGGACTGTTCTGTGTGCCCTTGAGGCCTTCAGTTTCCCTGGTATGAGCCTGGAGTATGGTGGGAAATGAAAATAAGCCCACTACACACCCTCAAAACTTAGGTATACTTACCAGGGGATACAGGATGGTATCTCATGTACCCTTCAGTATGAGTTCTGGTGGGTGTTGCCCCACAAAGTTATCCATATATCTGACCACCTCAGAGGTCCACAAGGGCTGGCCGCCCACTTCACAATATCTCCTGCAAGCCACCTAGCACCCTGAACTTAGGACAAGGACATATCCAAAGAAGGAATGAATATTCCATCCCTACCTGCCCCCTTGACAACCAGGCCCTGGCCTTTGGCTCACAATTCTAAGCATCTACTAAGTCAGCATCTCCAGGGGACCAGGAAACCAGGCAACCATTATGAGCTAATGCCAGCTCCTTCACAATCTCTCCCCTCTCTATAACCCTACACCCCACCTCCACCATACCCCAGTCCTTCACCAACCACCACACAGCACTCAGGGGATGCTTTAATAACCTACATTCCTCCAAAGTACCCCAGTTACCTTCTATCCCTTTCCTCGTACACACAAACCTGCCTATCATGTGCTAGGCACACATGAAACACAGAGCTCACAGAAAGGATTCAAGTGGACCAAAGATGACAGACACCTAGACAAAAAGCACAATGAGGATTTCTCACTTGTACCACCAAGATACTCGCAGTACAACCTTTGCCCTCACCAACTCCTCTTATACTGATTCACACCAAGAACCTTAGAGTGTGCCCATTAGAAATTCTCAAGGTGTCTTCAAACTTTCTCTCCAATGCTCACTACCACAGGATGATAACTGGATAACTGGATGGCTAGCCACATATCTATCTGTCTGTCTATCTATCCATCTATTTATCTATCTATCTATTTATCTATCTATCATCTATCTACCTATTAATCTATCTATCTATCTATCTATCTATCTATCTATC